>NW_021636449.1:0-61995 GCF_004799145.2 Neltuma alba | reverse complement strand
TGCAAAACAATAAATTTTTTATTAAAATCAAATAAAAAAATTGTGAAAAAAAGAGGTGGACAAGTCCATCGTGGCTTAGTTAAGTAGGGTTAATTTTATTTATTTATTTATTTTTTGTAGGCACATTTATCTTCTTATTAGAGACAATCCTATTCAAAACACTATCAGGTACTAAATGTGAGCACTTTTCTCAACAAAAATTCAAATATTAATTTATCAGGTTATAAGAGATCAGTCTCTTCTACTAGACCCAATTTTATTGGTATTAGGGTTAATTTTAAAAGACACACATCAAAATGGGTTCCCATTTTGCAAACCAAGCCTATGACCTTTTATCATGTTGGGCCGTCAGCCCAACTCATGTTATGACCTCTTGGTGCGGTCAAGCCCAAAACATTCAGGATCTAAAAATACAGAGGGGACTGAGCCCAATGTAAATTTTGTAAAATTTCATTTGAACATGTAAATTAAGCAGTTGGCCAGGGGAAAAAAAAAAGAGGAACATGTAAATTAAGCGTAGGTTGCCTTACATTATTTTCTTGTATGTTTTATTGCAATCCTTTTATATTTTTTCCCCTGCAAACTAGTGTAAGTAGACCTTTACTCGTTAGAGTAAAAACTGAAAAAAGCTTACAGTATATAAACTGTTGACAGGAATGGTTTTCTATAAAGAGTACAAGAAGAAGAAATGAAGAAGAAAGTGGTACATGATGTCTTCAAAGTGTGGACAACATTTTCTTTTAGGCTTAATTCGCCCCCACCTATTCTTATCTTTTAGGGTGCAAATTGGGTTGATTGGTGAATTTCCTTCATGATACAATGAAGACTCTTGAATATGGATTGCACTTCCAAAATTTAAGCAAAGATAACAATAGCTTTTACAAAGTGATAATTTGACTCTATCTCTCGTGCACTCAAAGACAAAAGCAATAAGTTTGATCTTAGTGTTTGTGTTGTATGTCCCACAAATGAAGTGAAGGAGAAAAGTTTATATAGACTATGAAAATATGGAATGATGCCTTGAAAAGATACCTTTTGGAATAATACCTTATTAAATAAAAAGTCATAATCATATGTTGGTTCATGAATTAATATAATTTAAATAAATACAATGCATTTAGTGTTTATACTCATTTAATGTTTTAACTTCCTACATGACCTTTTGTTAAATACAATGTATTTAGTATGTAGGTTCATTTAATGTTTTAACTTCCTACATAACCCTTCATATAAATATATTAATTTATATGAAGATAACCCTTCAAATAAATTTATTAATTTATATGAAGATATAACCCCTTATATAAATTTATTAATTTAATAAATTTATATAAAGACATGACTTTTCAAAAACGCATCTCTTCATTTTAAAAATATTCCAACATAAACAAATAGTTTAAACTCATCCGGGGAAAAAAGAATGATACTTTCAATCTAGATACAAAGCAATGATAATATTTTCTAAATCAAAATGAAATTTCTATATTACTATCAATATCAATATCATCAATAAATAATATTATTAAACTGGTTTTGGTAACTCCTAGAGGGCATGGAAAAAACAAGTTAATAGTTATAGAGGGATTTGTCGACAAACTTTTAAACGGAAAATTAGAGCCAAGGACCTAAAAAAAAGTAATATTTATTAGGAAGGATCATGAAAAATATAATTATTTCAAGAGACCAAATATTAAAATATAAATTTGAAATTACCAAATTATCTTTCATTTTTTCTTTCTCCTCCGTCCCTCGTGTTTTCTTAACCCGTTGCTATCGTAATTCATCCCAGAACCATCTAGGCTAGCGTCTTCCAGTTTTTCCTAGCCACCCATCTTGCGGTGCTTCTGGTCCTCCTTTCATAAAGCCACTCTCATCTAAAACAGAGTGGGTTGTGCTCTCCGAGGTGATGATTCAAGATGATCATGACCCAACCGTGTTGTGCATATGTGCAAGGATTTTCTTATTGGAAATAATCAAAAAAAGGCAAACTTGTAGTTTGTTGTCTCTCTGTTTCTTCTCATCTTAAAATGAATTTAAAAAGTATTTAGACAGAAATCAAATCATGATTTTTTTTTAGAATAAAGACTGAAAACATCAAAACAACCTTGACGTAACAACAAATACTTGGTTTCCTCTGTCAACCTCCCCCTCTGAACCAGAAGCTAGTTGATCTATAATACAGAAATTACTCTCCAACGATTGGGAGTGTTTCACTAAGTAATCAGCAATGGAGAAGGACTTTCTTGGTAGAAGAGACAAGAGAATGGACCATTCCCTGCCACACAAAAGCCTAGCTTCATCAATAATATCATTAAAAGGGTGACTTGCTCACTTCCTGCAGAAAAGAAAGAGGGCTTCAGCACAATCCTTATGTAATATAACCTATCTGTGTCCTTTTGACCAGCATAAATTAAGACCCTGCAAAAATCCTATCAACTTTGCAACCAAACCATGATTTTAAAAATAATTTTACGATATACAAAATAAATATATAAGAGGAGTTTTATTTCAGTTTACATAAAATCACTTTTTAAAAGTGTTTTTGGGTTAAACCAAACACTAGGGGTGTTCAATCGTGTCCCACTCTTGTTCTAATCATTTTGGAACAGGACAATCTTGTTCTGAAAGTTCTTGAGACGAGACAAAAGCAAGATGAAATAAAATTGTTTTGGGATGGGACGAGGCACAGGGCAAGGGTGTCCCCTCTAGGTCTCATCCTGATATAGTATCTTTCTTTTTAATTTTTATAAATTTATTTGATTTATCACTATAATAGTAATATGGTAATAATATTTATCAATTGTTATTTTGATTATTTATTTACATGTCGTTCAGCATGGATTACATGTTTTTTTAATGAATATTTTAGGTTTGTTTATTTTTTGTTTATCAAGATTACAAAAAATATTTTCTTCTTTACTAATTTTTAATTACTTCAAATTTTTTCTTTTTTTTTAATCTATTTTCTTTATATAGTTTTTGTTATGAATTTTTATACTTCATGTGTAGTTAGCTTCAAATTAAAAAAATCAAAAAATTCAAAAACAAAAAGCAGGACGTCTCTATCTCATTCCCGTTATGTGGCATCCTATCTAGGACCAAAAAGCCATCCCTTCATGATTACTGGGACAAGACTGGGATGGGTTGTCCCTATCCCTGTCTTATCATGTCCTATGAACACCCCTACACCTTAAAAGGAAATACGAAAAACGTGCAAATGAAGGAAATCATAGTGTGCAGTTAGGGGCAATTTTGTACTTTTAGATTTATATTTTAAAATTTTCCCATTTTTTAAATTTCTTTTAACAATTACCTTAAAAATTATTGGTGCCACACTTCCTTGTTCTTTTTCCTCCTAATTAATTATAAATTTGTTCAGAGAAATGCGGGTTACTTAATAGAGTTTTCATGAAAAAAATTAATACAGCAGAAGACAAGTGGGAATAAAAGTCCCATAAGATGGTCTAAAAAGTTTCCGAAATTTTGATTTAAGGAAAAAAAAAGGTGTCCGAAAAGGTTCCTATAAATAGGATCTAGAAAGTTAGGACTTGTTTATTTCTGTGTTTTTTTTTTCAAAAAAATTTTATAAAATTATGTGTTATAACAATTTTTGAATAACAATGTTTGGGTAACTAATAGAATTTTAATTGCTTTTTCTGAAAATTTTACTTTCTCCGATTTTTTTGCATGGCAGGCAATCGCTAAATGACACAGGCTTAAAGAGCCCAAATACGGGAGGCCCAAGAAAAGAGCCCAAATACAGAATTGTCTTTCACAAGTGTGTCTGTGGGCCTAACCTAGAAGCCCATTAGTTGTGCTCTTAGTCTTATGACAGAATTAAACAGGAAATTCGGTTACTCTTTTTTTCCTTATTTTAATTTTCGTCGATGATTAATTGAGGATTTGGTAAGAAATATGTAAGTTTAAAAAAAATTTATCATTTGCATTATTTTTTTTACGATGCACAAATATCTATCTCTCAAATATTAGAAAACAAAGTTTAACTTAATTGCAGTATTTATGAATTTATGAATCTGTGATTAATATGTAGACTCCTATGTTTCTATTTATAAGTAACTTACAACATTATTTACCGAAATAAAAAAATCTTAAATTTTATTAATTTTGTCTTAAAATTTAATAATTTTTCAACTTTATTCCTATTTTAATAGATACTACACTTTTAAAAAAAATCTATACAGTAATAAATGTATGGTAAAGTATTATATTCATGTTAAGAATTTAATAAAGAGGAATTAACATTTCGGCCAAAAAAAGGACTGAAAAAACCATTTATTTCTATTTTACAAATAGGATCAGGGGCCATATACATCCTTTTTGTTGCCGGCATTATATATACATATATACATACACACACACACATATATATATATATATATATCGAGGATTTGGTAAGGAATATGTAAGTTTAAAACAATTTTATCCTTTGCATTATTTTTGTTTTACGTGCACAAATTTCTGTCTCTCAAATATTAGAAAATAAAGTTTACTTTAATTGGTACCACTCTGTTTCTTATTATTTAATTTGTAAGGAGGCATTTTAATTTTTTTTTAATTTGTCACTTGTACCTTTTTAATGCTTTATTTTCAATTCCACCCCTATTAATTATAGTAAAGGTTAAGAGAGAGGAATGAGTGAGAGAAAATATACTTGTAAGTAGAAGATTTCATCTATTTAATGTTCTTCTTAATTCTACAAGTGACAAACATCTCTCTTTATAGTTTACTTAGAGTATATACCCACTCTGTTTCCTAACATCTTTTAGACGCAATTTTTAATCCCAAATATAAATTACCAACAGTCTTATTAATTACTTTTTTATCATTTTACCCTTGTTACTAATTGAGATTCAAAGTTCGGAAAATTAAATCAGATCATTGGGCAAAGTAGGAAAATTAACTGTCATTCCCAAATATGTGTGAAAAGTTCCCAGCAGTATATGTTGACTCCTATGTCCCTTTTTTTCTTTTTCACCGGAGTCATTTGTATTCCTATAAGTAACTTAAAACATTATTTAATGAAAATAAGAAAAGCTTTAAATTTTACTAACTATGTGGTAAACTTTAACCACTTTTCAACTTTATCCTTATTTTAATTTAATATATATATACTCTTTAAAAAAATAATACCAATTTATACAATAATAAATGAATAATAAATTGTTATTATATTCATGTTAAGAAATTGACAACAAAAATAAATAAATAAGACTGAAAAAACCATTTCTTTCTAGCTTATAAATATGATCAGGGAGTGTATATATCCTTTTTGTTGCCGGCTATATATATATCCATTAGAAATTGTTCTCTTCCAAGAAATACATGTGGGATTTTTTTGATTATTGGTGACCATAGAGTGTGAGAAGCTTAATTTCTGTACTTGAATTAACCAATTTCATCAAAATAGAAAAAAAAGAAAAACTTTAGAAAAAGTAAGGAGAGACTTCAGGGATGATATGCACGCGGTATGTGGTCTCCACTCTCCAACATCATTTTCTGTGTCTCCGAAGTCTAACGTCGTTTTGCTCTAGAAAATCCAAATTTTTGAGAATCATTATTTGTTTATTTATTCACCTTAATGTATTATTGTTAACTGATGCAATTAAATTAAAGCATCATAGGAAAATCTCAAGGGGCGTTATACTATATTTTTAAAATAAAGTTGTGAGACAATCTAATTATTTTAATAACCACAGTTGTTTGCGAATCCTAATTAATTACATTTACGTTTCAAACGTTTCTGTATCCGATGCACTGCGGAAATAAGTATGAGAACGAAGAGTCGGCATCGGAATTCATCATCCACGTCGTCCATATCCATCCATATATATGCTTATATTAATTCCAATCTCTACTTGTTCTTCATATCTGCTTCGGGAAGCAAAGAGACCAGCATTGTTAATTGCAATTCCACCATTAATTTGCAGCATTCATTATGAAAACCATTATAAATAACCACCTCATGGACCCATATGGAGATCATCCCCAGTTCAAGATCTCTCTTATACATTAGTCTCAGTCGTACTGATCCTCTGAAAATATGGGCGGCAAAGGTGGCGGTGGCGGCGGAGGCAAAGGAGGGGGCAGCGGAGGTGGTAAAGGTGGCGGTGGTGGCGGCAGCGGGAGCAAAGGAGGGGGCAGCGGGGGTGGCAGCAAAGGCGGCGGCGGCGGCTATATGAAAGCGCCGGGTGGTGATGGAGCGTACATATCAAGGGATGTGTTCGAGAGTAACCCACAAGCTTATTTCAGTGATCTTCATTCTGCAGAGAAGGGAAACAAGTAGTACTGGTGCCTGCCAGCTTCGTGTTCTGATAATGGAGTCTTAACTCCCTAAATAAACTTCTTAGTTTAATATATATGACTATATATGTTTCTACGTTGCTTTTGAAATACTCTCTCTCTCTCTCTCTCTCTCTCTCTCTCTCTCTCTCTCGTAATGCAAAAGACTTGTTGTGATCATGTCTGGTTTCCTTCTGTGTTATCTTATAACTAGTTTTTCTCATCTTTACTTGAAAAGATCGAGTCCTGAAGAACAAGGTCTTTTATTAGGGCTTTCTCTTATGCCCTATCACAAAGAAATCGAAGGTGTTACTGAACTGGCTGGAAAGCCCTTATTTGTGAGTGATTTTTATACAGGCAACCAGAAGGTGCAGGGAGAACGTTTGTTAAAACTAAAAGTAAAAACTCCACGATAGGATTATTTTTTCATTAGAAAGAATATATAATTATGGCCGGAAAGTTTCTTTTAATATTAATTAATGATTTCTCTCTGAGTTTATTGAGATTGATTAATTAAAGTGAGATATGAGTTATGTCATTTAAACACAAAACACAAATCTGATGTTTCAACTATGAATCAACCATTTTCTTTGAAATTCAGAACTTCCTTAAACTTTTAAGGTTCTGGCTTAACTTAATAATCTAATGTAAGGCCAATGGGGGGAGTATAGGTGTCCATTGAAAACCAAATGTTAGGCAATGTCATGGAGTTAGTTCGTAAATAATTAATTATTAATTAGTGGTAGTAATTGAAGGAAGATAAGGATGCTAAGTATAAAGGGGATTGGTCCTTATACGTGCCCCCACCTAAATTATAAGATACATGTCCCAAGTCATTCGTGATTTGTAATTACTTAACATTAAACTATATATAGACATACAAATTCGTTTTTTTAACGAAGGTGAGAAGTAGAAATTTATGACTCTCGAAATCCAAATTAATGCAAACAACAAATTTCTCCAATAAGCTATTATCATAATTTCTTTTTTTTTTTTTATATGAAGATAATGCTAGACTGCATAAAATTTTATATGCTTAGGATTATTTACAAATAACGGTTAGATGTCGATAACCCTTATTAGTTATCAATTATATATCTTCCTTAAACTTTATTTTTATATATGCATATAATAATCCCCAATTTTGATTGATATATAAATAATTCCCCGACTTTCACGGGATAAGTTATCGCGTAAAAGCAAGAGATTAGAGAATTTATTATAAACTCTCAAAGGTTTCAGACATAATGGTATATGGTTTAAAATTTATGAGAGGTTATGTTTAGTTTAGCTTAAAAATAATTATGTGTTGGAGTTATATTAATGCTGTAAAATCAATACTAGCGTTCTTTGGTAGGATTTCCATTTTAAAACATTACAAATTCAAAATGTGTTGGTCACAAAAAGAAATAGTAAAAGAATAAGTATTACTCCCTCTTTTTTTTTTTTTTAATAAAAGCCTGAAATTTGAATTGCTTTAGTCCTTTTTATAAGATCCCACTTTGTGGTTATCTGAACATTTGATATGTTTTTACCATTTTTGCCCCTAATTAATTTTATAGATTGCATTAATTAAAGGGTTCACTATACATTGTCATTCTTACTTATCCCTTATAAATAAGGGCATGTTTGAAAAAATAAAGTTTATTATTACATATTTATTAGTTTTAACTAATTTTAATTATTTTCTTAAACTGCATAATTTATTTATTAGGCTCTTATAAAAAAAGACTTGAGGGAGTATTAATATGTTCTATGTGTTTAAAAGTCATCTTCCCTTTATTCTTATCCTTTTCCATTGAGACACCCGTTTCCATGAAAACGGCTTGACTTTTCTGCCATCTGCTTCGTTATGTTTTTTTTTTTTTTACCCGACCCTGCTTCCTTAATTATGTGACAAAAATAACAAGGAGAATATAGAATTACAGCAACAAGACCTATCTCATCAAATAAAATCAGATAAATAAATCAACTTACGCTATTATTGGTTGTGCAAATGACTATATGTTTAAAAATGTCATCCATTTCTCTGGCAAAACAAAAAATGTCATCCATTTCTTCAACCTTGTATACATTTTTCTTTTTTTGTTAGTTCCTATGATTTAGATATAAAAGAGGAGGATTGTGTTAGGTTGATAGTTACACGAAACATTTACTTGACTTTATATGGACATGGAGAAGAAAAATAAAGTTTGCGATAAGGCATAGAAAATAAGATGGGTAAATAAACTGATCAAGGTAGTGATTTAATCATCAGTGGTCCAAGTTGAATAGAGATCAACCTAGTAATAATTAAAATACTACCTCCGATCTTATTTATAAGATCTCATTTGTAAATTACAAACAATGTCTTATAATTAGGACCGGGGATAGTAATATAATTTAATTATAAAATCCTTTAAAGAGTAATATTTGAATAAAAAGTATTTCACACGCAGGTAAATGGGACATGCATATATAAGCTATACATGATCCAATAAAACAAGAGTTACCAAAGCCTAAGTTTGACATGTTGTCATTTTTAGTAAACTTAAAATGACGTGGTTTTAGCCTCAATAATAAAAGAAAAAAATATAAAATCTAGCCTGATTGACCTGTCTAAAATTTTTCTCTGAACTGCCAAGGATTGGTTAACCAATTTGCTGGTTTGACTAGTCGACTATAAGTTGAGTTTTAATACTACCTCCAGTATTATTTATAAGACTTCGTTTGTAGACTACAAACGAGGTCTTATAAGTAGGATTGGAGATAGTATTATAGTATGGGTACTAAGGCCTTTAATTAAGACTCAGAACAAGCCCAACAAAAATAAAAATTGACATTAAAAAAATAATACTAATAAAAAGAAAAATATGATAAGAGAAATATTGGATGTATATGAAGTCTCAAATCAAGCAATTAGAGGATTAATCACAATTATACAAGTATGTGTGATGAATGCATCCAAAATAACTTAAGCTATTTTGATAAAAGTGACTACTCATATAGGTGCGATTAATACAAAACCTTAATAGAACATACAAAACCAAAGTGAAAATAACTTTAAAACAAAAAACATAAACTGACAAACATGCCGGAAAGTTAGATTTTTTGTTCAAGATGTGACGAGAAGCTGCGAACAAGAGAGTATATATTGTTCACACTTAATTTTTAGATATAAACACCAAGAGGGATAAAAGGAAGATGCAGAGAGAACCAGTAAGAAAGACAAGTCCTATAGAACCACAGGTTATGGCCATTAATTCCGCAAACTCTGATATGAAAGCTTGATGATGATTTGATGATCTCTTAAACTTTTCCCCATAGACTTCATTCTTATAGTTCCAACCACATCTATCCACAAGCCTTTCTCTCTTTCTGATTCTACCGATTCTCTCTCTTAAAACACTCATGTTTGCATCCACACTGCTTTCTGATCAAAATCGACAACAATATCGAAGAACACAGCATATCAGAACAAGCAACATCTTATTTGTTACACAGATGAAAGAAGATTCATATGTAGGAGTAACAAAGCTGATGGATCACGCATACCATTGTCTCTAAAGCTTTGGGACCTCATTTTGGGGTAGTGAAACATGATCCTATGCCAGGAAAGAACTTGGTTGAAACAGCAGAGAGAAGAAAAAGAATAAGCCATGATGAGGTTAATACCATCTCTATTGAGAATCACCCGGTTGCTTGAGATCCTACCTTTATATACACACACATTCACACAGACACATACTTGAATATGAAGTAAAAGTTGCGAGGAATATAAAATAGTCTATACATTGATGCACAAAGTCTTTTCCTTTGGGAAGGCATTAATACGAGTGTAGTATGATTGAAGGTTATATTATATATATAATGTATTAGACTTTTAAGAAAGAAACAAAGGAAATAGGAGTCCATGTGTCTTTTGCTTTAGACTTACACATGGCACTGTTGAATTTTGATTGAAGTGTGGCCGCTCATTAGATTTGAGACCATAACACTCATCAAGTGATCATATTGCATGTGTGATGAAGGGCAACATGTTAATGAGTATTAAATATGCAAATCATGAGATGTACCCTAAAACTTTAACTATTTCTTATTTCTATCAGTTTAATTTTTTTTAAGCTAAAATCTTGATATCTTCAGTTTAAGATTTAATGATGATGATGATGATTAAAAAAAAAATTGTTGCTGTAAAATCAATTAGTTACTGAAAGATATAATCCACTTTCAAAATGAGCTGATATTGTTACAATCAGATATACCCCTTACGATCCTAAATATAGAAGATAAAAAATTAATTTACAGAAATTAATGAAATTAGTAAGCTATTATTCCTTTAAAAAAAAAATACTCCCTTTGATACTTTTAATAAAATTCAAATTCTTGAATTAGTCTGATTTTTTTCATAAGATATTGTTCAGGGTTGGCTTTTTTTTCTTTCCCTGGAGGTAATTGATTTTATCTTCTTAAATAATAGAGGCACATACTGTGTAGAGTTAAATTTGGAAATCTAGTTCATCGACGCAAACGTTCTATATTGGGCAAAGCCGAATTCCTTCTCAAAGATCCCACGTGGCAATTTCTTCATGGAAAACGTCGTTGGTAATTCGGCACTTATGTCTGCCTGATCCACAACTTACAATGATAGTGGCAACTGGTAGGTAGATGCTATAGTTATCATATAAGAAGACAAGTGCAAAAGATCAATGTAAGCTTACACATGTTGCGTTTGGATGATTGTGTAAAAGTAGACAACAAATATATTCATTTCTTATGTGCTTTTCTCTTTCCCTCCATTAAAATAAGCAAGCAGGTAAAACACGTATGAACACTTTCTGTCACGAGTTGATGTAACTCGAGAGAAAGGAAATTAAAAAATTTCACAAAGTATTCTAGAAGAATTCTGAACTTCAAACATGCAGGGGAAGCCATTAGCCCTCAAATTTATACGTATTAACATTATCAAAACTCTGCCAAATCATATACTCCAGTTATAAATTGCAAGGCTCATTTGTCATGCCGCATATGGTAGGCATACAGTTGTCCTAAAAGGCCTATAACAAGGGGAAAAGATTAATGTCCAATTTCTATGCTCTACAATTCGTGCTAACAAGCCATAAGACAAGTTGAAATGCAAATCTGCTCAAGGTAGGCCCATTCCTCCTTGGTTTCAAAGAAAATTTGCCAGGAATGAACATGATCTTGCAAATCACCAAGCAAAATCATTCATCCATCTGAGAGAAATTTTAATGAATATAAAATGTCTTTACATCGATGCATAAAGTCTTTTCCTTTGGGAAGGCATTAATACGAGTGTAGTGTGATTGAAGGTTATATTTTATATATATACATACATATATATATTTCATCCATCTGAGAGAAATTTTAATGAAGTCCTGAATGTAAAAGGAAGAAGAGGTTTATCACAAACATGTAAATGTCAGACGAGCTTGTGTCAATAAGATTGATCACAATCCCTTCCCAAATGTAACACCAATTGTGCCAAACAAGCAAGTCCTTGCCATTTATGTTCCAGAAGCTAAAATTACACTACATATATACCAAGACTCGTCATCTTATTGACCTACAATTTTACGCCGCATGATTACAAACTACGAGAGTAGTTGCTAGCAGCACAGAGGAAGAAGATACAGAAGCTAAACCTACATGCATACAGGAGGATACGGATGCTATAAGACCAAACTGGTCTCTGACAAAACATCTATATACTATATTACACAAGAGTTGACGATCTTGTATACATATGACCTAAGTAACAAACAGCTCCACTGTATATCATTATATATCCATGTCAGCGAATATTTCTCCATCTTCCTCGTCCCGTATCTCATCCATAAGGAACCCATCAGCAACCAAATTACTGCCAAAGACAAAGCAACAATGAAAGCTAGGGATGAATATCGTTATGACCCAAAAAAAAAAAAAAAAAACAGAACAGAACAGAAGAAAAGAACTGATGTCATGAAAATGAAATAATCTCCAAATCAACCCACCTAAAACATCCAAAACGGAAAGTCACAATCCTCTTTAGCTTTCTATTATAGAAGAAGAAATTAAAGGACCATCTGAAGAAACCAGCAAAACACCACCTTATTAGAAAACTTTACAGGTGAAAACAAGTGACCATTTAAACATGTTTAAAACGGATATGATGATGACAGCAGCGGAAAAACATTTACATTGCTCCTCTCTCTAGTAATGGATCCGCTTCAGAATCTGGGTCATAACTATATATTTCGCAGTCTGATAACTTCACCACCTATTTCACAAGGAATCATCAGTAAAATACCACTTACTATCTCAAACATTGGCTTTAAAGGTAACCCACCTCATCAAGGGCCTTGTATAGAGTGTCCAGCAGAGAGACACCCCCATTGGTTTCAAGCCATTCCTGCATTAGACAGGTCAAGCAAAAACAGAGATGAGTACAGCACGTTGCGACGAAAATTAACCATGGTCACCATATACCAAATAAAAAGCATTAGTTTTTTTTTCCCCAAAAAAAAAAAAAAATTGAAAGCATAGCATTTTCTGCACAACCTTGAATGTTGCATGTTAAGCAATAAATAATAAAGAAATATCCTAACGTTACGTAATGGATTTAAAAATATTTGTATAAATAAAAAGGTAAAAGAGAATATTCAAAATGTTTTTATTAAAAGTTTTTTAAAAAAAAATCAACTGATCAAAATAAAAATAATTTTAATAGTTGTTGATATTAAGAGTATCATGATAATTTTTTAGCAATTAATAATTCACAACATGCCAAACATAATTATGGCTTTCAAAATTCTGTTCCGTCAAAATCATTCATCTTTCTATCTTTATTTTCATTTCAAAAAATATATATTATGAATCGATGGGCACCCTCAAGGAAAGATAATTATTTATGAGTACAACTATAACATTATTCATTTAGCCAATATTTTATTACAACATCAAGAGCATAATGATTTATTTTCACTTGTTTGATATCTAATTTTCCATCACTTTTTCCAAATTAATTTTACAGCATCCAAGCAACTGAAAAAAGGGAAAGCGGAATTACAATTTAACCCTCATTTAAATCAGGCCCCCTTTTTCTTTAATTCCTTCACTTCCCCTCCCAATTTCCAATCATATCTTTTGGCATAATACGATCCCTTTCTCACGATGCAACCATTATAGAAGTAAAATTCAAAAGAGGCGATTTGGTAGTAGCACCTTTGAGGCTTCAAGCATGTAGGTATCAAAAATCTGTTTAAAACTGTCCCACGATTCCTCTGCGAAGTATTGATGAGCTTTAACTGCACTATAAACCATCAAAGGAGTAGGAATATACTATTATAGAAAGCACAATGGAATACACCACCATAAACATCATATAAGACTCGAGGCATTAGATAAGACTTGAGGCATTAGTAACTGGCCAAATAAATGACCAGAACAAGACTTTGGGAAATGGAGAGACTCGAACTCTCAGCTGCCAGAGCAACAGTTTTATGAACTGTCTGTCAAACCTTTTGACAACACTCCCAATAAAATCAAAAAGAGGATTATATAGCGGGTTGCCATGTCGCCATATAAGCTGACAGTAGCATTACCCATAATCCTCCTTTTCACTCAACACGTGAAAGCATCTCTGATACAGCATAAGATACTAAGATACCTGAATTCATAGTCCGGATACATGTGATAGAGGGTAAGAACCAAGTACACCAATGTCCTTCGGCTGGAATAAACACACGAGAAAAACATGTTACACAAACGGCTGGTATTAAGTCTCCCTTTACAAAATCTATCGACAACCAATTGGGCACCTGGATCTGCTAGATATGCAATCAGGTGATGAAGAAGAATCGGTGTCTGATGATTTCCCAAGATAATCAGCAATCTGAAATTTAAATAATTAAATAAAGAAACTACAGCATTAGAAAAAATATTCGGTGAACACCAAGAAGCGTAATAGGATAAACTATGCTATGACATCCAAGCATAATAATCCCGCACCTTAAAACTCACCATCTAAAATAAAGAATAATTAAAATTAAATTACTGATGGCAGAAGGGGGAGTCATTAGCGCAAGAAACAGAAACTGAGACATTAAAAACTAACGTTCCCAAAATTCATATATTTTAGGCATAATAAGTCATCATCAACCTATTTACCTCGCTGTCCAGGCTGAGGGACAATCTGTGAGAGAGTTTTTTGTCAGCTCCAGCGTGCTTGCCTAAGAACCCAACGCCAAACAAAGTTTTTCAAACCAATCCAAACAAAGTGAATATACAAAACAAAATCTTCTGACTGGAGTCATGAATTTCTCCTCACAAGTATAAGCTTCAAGACATCCTTTGATGGTACGTTCTCCCATATCCAAATGACTTAAGAAGTCGTTCAGCCTACAAATTTTAAAAAGACACTATTGGATACTAAATTCGTTCATAATAAATAAATATCCATAATCCATCACAAATAAATTGATTTCATAGTTACCGATCCAGAGAAGCAAACTCTAGGAATTTCATGGCTAAGTATTTGAATGCAACACGATGATTCCAATGTGACTAATGTAAACTGCAGAAAGAACTCCAGTCTTTCCGTCTTCCTATGGTATAACCAAAGAACCAAAAGATAACAATAATAATAAGTTCGTTTCCAAACTTGATATCAATCCAAACATCAGAAATACAGAAAAGCAACACATAATACAGGCATTTAAAGTCATGAACCGCGGAAGAATCACGAAATAAAAACTTCCCATATTCATCAGGAAATTTGGAAGTCAAACGCATAAAAATGAAAGAATTCTAAGCAGCAATCGGGAGAAGAATGATAATTGAGGTACCTTGTGAAATAAAAACTCAAAAGGAACACGCAATCTTGCTTCGTATGAGAACCTCCGAAGCGAACACAAAAACTCAAAAGGAACACGCAATCTTGCTTCGTATGAGAACCTCCGAAGCGAACACTCACCGATTTGCACGATTAGGGTTCAAGAATTTGGGAATCAGAAGGAGCTCAAGCCTAGGAAATACGAATATTCTAATTTTGTTCGAAATTCGTAATTGTGGATGAGAGTGAATCATATGTCGGATATCGCTGATTTGTTGAAGGGAAATGACTCTGGCCGGTAAGAAGACTGGAATGCCCGGCCCATTAGCCCATGTACTTCCCCTGTTTATGGGCCAAGCTCGGGGCTTCAGGCCTACCGACAAATCCAATCCAAAATTTTAAAATGAAAACATCCCACTATATGATTTTAACAGTCATACCAATGATATAAAGGGCGGACCTACACCAAAAATAGCTGAACCGGACTGGACAGTCAGTCTGGCCGGTGACCGCTACCCCTAACGGTTTGTTTTTCACGTTTTGACTGTTTGAGTAGTCGGAATGTCGGATCATGTTAAACTACCGTTTAGAACCGGTTGTTGAACGGGACCCTGGATATTGGGACGGTTCAGGCAGGACTTAGGAAACTTCTAGCGATTGGGCTTTTTTTTCTTTGCCTTGGGCTACAATAACTTTTGTTCGCACCAAAAAGTTTAAAATGAAAAAAATCCCAGTAGATGATTTTAACATTCATACCAAGGATATAAAAAGCCGACCTACACCCAAAAACAAAAAAAGAAGCCAGACCGGACTGGACGGTCAGCCTGGCCGTTGCCCGCTATGCCTAACAGTTTGTTTTTGAGTTTTTCACGTTTTGACTTTTTGTGTGGTCGGATCGTGTTAAACCGTCTTTTTAGAATCGGTTGTTGAACAGGACCCTGGATAGTAGGCCGGACGGTTCAGATAGGATTTAGGAAACTCCTGGAGATTGGGCTTTTTTTGGGCCTTTGGGCTACAATAAAACTTAGTGCACAACATTTGTTTCCCGCGTTAAAGCAAAAAATAAACCAAACGAACTTTGTTACCAAAAAAAAACCAAACGAACTGATACAAGAAAAAGCTTGGCAGCAGACTTCCTATACCCATTCTGTCTTTGATCGGTAAGAGAATTTTATATCCTACCTTCAATTTTAAATATAAGAACTGATTAATTTAAATAGATTAAGAAAATAAATTAAGTTTGTTATTATATAATATATAATATTACCTTCAATAATTAATACAGTTTGAGATTTAATTTGATCTTAAATATAAAATTTCAATCCACTTTGTCTCTCATATTTATTTGCTTTTCCTCCAAAATAGTCATTATAGTAGTTATACATATTAAAGATTTCATCAAATGGTGGTCTTAGCTAATACATTATATATAAGGATATTTTAAAAAAGACAACACATATTTATTGCAAATGACTAACTTAACTAATTTTCTTAATCAACTAGCATTTATATTAAGGATCAAACATAGTATAAGTGCTAGTTGACTAATTTTAATATATTAATGAGTATCAAATAACTCTTATTTTAAAGATTGACGGTAGTATTATATAAATATCATATAAATAGCTTTAATTTTCATTCCCTTTTTTTTGAAATGGCTAAAAAAATGGTCAATAAGGTGCAAAATGCTTGGCCTTCTTAAGTTTTGCTTTTAATTTTTTTTTCTAGAAGTTTCATTATTATTTTATTAAATGTTTATTTACAGTTATTATTTTTATGTATCCTTTAAATTGTATTCTAATTTTTTGTTATTGTGTATTTGTGTTTATTTTTTAATCTATTTTACATTTTATTTATTATATATGTATTGTACATATGTATAATTTTTTCTTTGGTTATTGCATTACCAGTTCATAAAAAATTTGACCCGTTAGATTTTTTTCGACTTGATGTCCAGGCCGAATTTTAAAACATGTTACGATATATAATTTGTATGGAGATTCACCATTCATGAGTCATCTAATGATAAATATAATTTTTTAAAAAATTCTAAATTATTTTCTTAAATAACTTGTCAGCCGCTAAATATGAAAACTGCGGGTCTCAATTTAGGCAATTGCCCCTAATATATTTTCAAAAATATCATTTTTATGCGTAAACATATATTTATATTAATTGTTGGCCAAAAAAAATATGTACTACCTTCGGTCCTTAATATAAGAGTTAATTAATTAATTTAAATAAATTAAAAAAACTAGTTAAATTAGTTATTTTTAATAAATGAGTGTATTCTTTTTTAAAATATCTTTTTTAATTAGGTGTATTGGCGAACTACCATTATTATAAAAATTACTTTGAAAAAAATAGATAAATATGAGAAACAAAGTATATTAAAATATTATATTTCGGAGTAAAATAAAATCAAACAAGCTCTTATATTAATTATTCCCATTATTGTTGATAATATTGTTTACTTGATAATATTAATTTTGTTAAGATGAAGAGTTATGCCTTTGCTTTATGAGAAAGAAAGAGATTCCTTAATATTCACGTAACATGGTGGTGATCGGAAAGAGTCATAAAGGTAGGGCTGAGCAATGCGCAGAGTGTGCTAATCTGAAGGTTAGCTAATAGCCCGCCTATTTATGAATAAATGGGTATAGGCTAACCCATAACCCGATAGTAGCACATTTAGCCCGTATTAAATGGGCTACGGGGCAGCCCGTTGGGCTGACTGGGTTACGGGGTAACCTATTTGTTTTAATTTTTTTTTCAATATAGCTATTTTGTATATGTAACCTTATGAAGTTGTCAATAAGTTTTGTATACCAAATAGCAAATCAAATATGAAATAACATCAACCATATTCAATCACACAACCTCACTTAGATTCTCAAACAATCAAAGTCTGGTAAAATCATAAAAGTAGTCACCAATCATAAAGTCTTATAAACTTTGAAAGTTCTAACTTTCACCTAGAAGATAAAATAAAAGCTTAGACAAGCATGAAGGTTTGATAAAAGATGAATAAGAAACAATATCATTAATTAAATGAAAAATAAAATATTTTAAAAAATTAAAACTTAAACGGACAGATATGGACAGCCCAATATTTTGCCCATAACTCAACCCGTTTAATGGGCTACCCCACTCATTTAAACCCCCTGTTTATAATATCTTATTTGGACTAATTGGGCAGACTTAAATGGATAAAAATTTCATGAGCCATGAGCGGGCTAGCAGGTAATAAGTTTGTTGCTCATTCCTACGTAAAGGTCAATAGCCACTCGAGGCCAGGGCTTCCCAAACAACGATTTTATTCATTTTCAAACAATGAGGGCACGTTTGGTTGAGGCTTTTAGAAGTGATCCCAGGAAAAAAATATATCAAACATTCCAATATTAAAAAAAAAAATTTCATCATGGGCATAATTGATACGTTCCTACCCTTTCAATAAATTTTATTAATTATTTTTTTTAATATTACGACAGGTTAATTTGATTCTGGGAGGTATCTTCTATTTTTTGTCTGAACATGTAATGCAAAATTTTACTTCATTTTATTTTGTATAAAGCTTTTTTTTTTCTTGAAACAATGTTTTTATCTCTAAAATTTTTAGGGACAAAGATCACTGATTTCAAATTTTAGGATCAAAATCAAATCAAATTTTAAAGAATAAAAATGATTAATGTCCCACGCACATCCATGGTTCCCGTGATAAGGAAGGTTACGCGCGTAGCACCGTACCAATGCAAGCCTAACCAATCGCTTTGCGGAAAATTACAAGTAATATCGAACCAATGCAAAATGTTTTGTGACGAAACATTACAAAAGGATGATTTTATTATTAAGATTGAAAAACTATATAATTAATTATATAACCAATACAAAATATTTTGTGATGAAAATTAGTGACAAAAAAATTTCATCATTAATCCTTTTGCAGTAGAATTAGTGATGTAATAAAATTTCCTTGCTAATTCTCCCTATAATTAGTTTTTTTTTCCGGGTGTAGTCTTATTTGATTTGATTGAAAATTGATACAAGTGACATTGATAGTTTAGGAATAATGCGATTTCTTACAATTTTGAATTTTTATGGATGGTTGATTAAGTGATTTCACTTAACAAATCACTTATATGAAGATTCTTAAACCTAATCTCATATCCCATCAAACTTCATATAATTTGCTTCACTAGAATGTCATTATTGTCATTTTGAGTCCAATCCAAAAGCTACGATTAAACCTTGAATAAGTCCCCCAGGATGGTTGTATATGAAGAGTATTTCAATAACGAAACATTGCCTCCAATCCTTAATATAATTTCAGTTAATTAAATAGGAGATATTAAGAAAGTTAAATAAATTATTTAATTATAGCATATATTATGTGATCTTTTTATGATACTTATGTATATCGTTAGATAATATATCAATTTATAAATGAGACAAATTAATTTTAAAAAACAATAAATATAAATACTTTAAAATAATTTATTTGGTTTTTTATTATTTTTTAAATTTATCAACTGAGTCTTATATTAGTGACTCCTAATACTTGTGGATTTTTGTAGACGTGTGACTGAAGGTGATGATCCAAGCAAACATTATAAAATCTTGAACTTCTCTTACTGAACTGATAAGTAATTGAACTTTTCTAAAGGAGCTTTTCTCAAGGGATTCTTCAATAATTTTGATTTCCTAATGCAATTTGGACCAAAAAAAAAAAACCAATTTGATCCAAGCTTTTCTAAAATCTCAACACAATAACTGATTATATGAAAGGAATAGTATGTGGAGTTACAATGAAAAAGACAAATCCTTTGACTCATGCTAAAGTTACCACGTTTATCATTTTCTTGCGTAATGGTTGTCTCACCACTTTAGTAAGAAGCTGATTTTTCATTTATTATTTTAAGAAAAATGACAAAAAAAGCTAAAAATTACTAAATTTAAAATCAAATTTTGGTAACAACATTTTAATTGGTGTTGATAACTTGAAATTTGTAAATAACAATAATTTTTTGTTGACATGCCTTCTTTGGTATTTAGGGTCTGTTTGGCTAACTTTCAAAACCATGGTTTGAAACCCAAATCTTTGGGTTCCAAACTTGCCAAACAAGAGAAGAAATTGGCAAACTATGGTTTTGAATCAAAACCATGACTTCAAAAGAAGTGAATTCATTCTACTTCTCGCTCAAATTGAAGGATATAATTGTGCGTATCAGAATAAATTCAAACGGTAATATGACTTTAACACCCCTTAATTATTTTTTTATAAGCATATTTAGTCTTATATTTTATAAATATATATACACATATTAATTATTTATCAATTACATTATCTCATATATTATTAATTATGTTGGTAAAAATATATTATTAACAATTTTATTTCTTCAAATTTAAATATATTATAAAATTTATTTTTTTATGTAATTATCATATTTACTTATGTCTTTTTTAGTAATTTGTATATATAAAAAGTGTTTCTGATAACAGTTATCCAAACACTCTCATTTTATCGGAACCACTTTTTCACAAAATCTATTCTCCAGAAATTATTCTCCAAAATGTGGTTTGGTTTCATCCAAGCACCCATTCAGTAATTTTTAACTTCTTTTTTTGTTATTTTTTTATTATTTATGTCATTAAAGTTGTTACTTTTTAAAATAGTAATACTTAAAACTCAAATTTACTTTAAAAAACTAGTTGCCACTACTGAAAGGAAGAATTACAATAAGGTCTCACAGAAAAAAATTACAAAACAAGTCTCAGAAGTTGTTATTCTCTATTCTAGAACTTGTTATTACAGACTGTTCAGGTTGTTATTGGACTCTTTTAGAAGTTATTTCTCTCATATGGGACTTGATTGTAATTCTCTCATACTAAAATTTTTATTGTCATTTTATATAATTAAAGTTATTGTTTTTTTAAAGTAAAATAGTTATTTTTGTTGACCACTTCCTTGCTAATAATTATCCGTTGTTGGAGCTCTAGTTGCCAGTACTGCTGCAGAGAGGTTTTTTTAAAATAAAAAAAAATCATGGGCAATATGATCATTTCACGTTAAAATTTAAGGTCAAAGAAGTTCCTCGGCAGAAAAATTATGCTATTTCAAAAAATTATTTAATCTTTTATTTTATTTTTCATATGTGAGGTTTCTGGCCAAATGCTTGCCATAATTAAAGAAGCACGATAAGAAGACAAGGAAAGGAAGAGTCGGAGACAGGAGTAATTCAGGCAAGAAAATGGAAATTAGAACGTAAGAAAAGGGTTTCTATCAAGTAGTTTGGTGATCCCCTGGTCAGGCCATCTCCATTCTCCAAAACGGAAACGTAATTAGGAATCGCTTACCAGTTTCCAACTCCAAACCCCTCCAACCCATAGAGTTCCAAGAGCTTCAAAACCTGTTTGGTAAGGAAGCCAACAGAAAGGAACTGTTGGCAGGTCCTTCTTTACCCCTCCCCCTCCACCCTCACTTCAAAAGCATCACCTTTCTTGCATATTTGCCAATAAACCACGAAACTATTGGGCAGATGCTTCTGAAGTTATAGCTTTGTCTCTCTTCTTTCTTCTTCTGGCTTTGTTATCTGCCCATTTCCATGTCTGGCGTGTATTCGGGTCTTGTTGTTCTGAGCCTACTTTCTGTTAGCTCCATCGTGACTTCAGATTCTTCACTGGGGTCACGTCGTTCGATCCTTAGAGCGGTCAAAAACAATGATAATAATGGAGATCTCCGAGATTATGCCGTTGACTTGAATGCAACAAATTTTGATGCTGTTCTGAAGGATACTCCTGCTACCTTTGCTGTTGTCGAATTCTTTGCCCATTGGTGAGTGAGCAATCCTTTGCAATCTGTATATTTATGTCCTTGTATTGCTAAGTTTATTGAAATCTCTATTTGGTCCTGAACCCTTTCTTGTTAAAGGAGTGTACCAAAATCAAGGGGTGTATGGGCCTTTGGCCAGAAAAGTGTAGATCTGTCTATAAAATAGTGAGAGAAATGAATTCATATGACAATTATTTGGAATCTGAAAGCGTTTAGAATTTAGGGTAAGGTAGATATGGCATTACAATGCTTTTCGAAAATTTGATCGAGTTGTTTGTTGAGTTTGCTGTAACAATGAGAAATTGCCTATAGTTTAAATGGTATGTTAATGTTAAAAATTCATTGAAGATGCCGGAAAATTGAGAATGTGGGTAGTAAAGGTGAAAATGGGGGGACAATCTAGTGGAAGACCTAGCCTTGACTTGAAACTATCCACTTCATATTGTCCACCCATACATTTTTTGTTATGTGAGGCCAGATTTGTAGTATAATTTGCAGTTGTTGCTTGTGATAGCATCATTGCCAAGTACAACCTCTGTGACTAAGGCTGGTTATCTGATACATCCCTAAAATACTCAATTAAATGTATTTTATACTTTGACATGCTTTTGAGCTGCTGTTGGAATACATCACCTACATTCTAGGTGTGTTATACATTTGCATGTGAAATTATTTTCACCACTTTTGCGGAGCTTTTTTTATTTTTTTAATGTTTTTAAATTTTCCCTTTTGCATAGCTTTGACTATATTGAACGCGCAGTAAAACTTTAACCTCTTTTATTCTTTCTCGTTAATCTCTCTTCTGATTCAGCCCTAGTTTCCTTTCCCTACTTCACTTATATTTTGTTCTCCCCAGTTGGCTTTCTTGTTGAGTAATTGTTTTGTATTATTTGTACTTTGTCAGACCATTTAACTTATCAATAAATCCTCATAACAAAATTATCAATAAATATTTTAGTTTTCAATTTTGAATGAAATCTTTCTGTGGATTTTAAGCAATAGTTGTTCCAAGCTTCTTGCTATCCTAATTATGTCTAAATAATTATGTATGTGCTCTTTACATATATGATATCATGTCCTATATTCCTATAGGTGCAAGAACTATGTGGTTAGTATACTCTGGTCGACTAGCGGGAGGGAGAGGGGAAGAAGAGAGAAAAGAGGGAAAGAGGGAAAGAAAAAGGGGAGAGAAGGGAGACGCTAGAACCAGAATCTGAACTCTAGGCAAGACCAAGTATTTTCTGAATAATACATCATACTTCTAACTGCTTCAATTCTGATATTAATTAACCACTTACTTTCCTAAGACATAACTGACGATAACTAACCATGCAACAGCTGACTAAGGACAACATAAAACAACCAACATAAGGACACGTGTCTGATATAAGATATACATAAAAATATAATTAAAATGCCCTAGATAATTAATCATTGAGCCTCTTCCTTGAATAGAGCAATGAGGGTCGCTGGATCCTATCATACTCATATTACAATTTAGTCATCTAGCTGGTTATTTATCGCTATGATATTCCAAGGTAAGATCTCAGTTCATAAAATGCTAAGTGGCTAGAATGTAAGTGGAAGAGATAATAGAATTCTGGTTGTGATGTAAATTCTTCACTCTTTTTTGATAGAAATTAACATATAGGCAGTTCTATTGAAAAACTATGGGCAAGTAGATTAGCAATTCTATTTAAGAAAAACTATGGGCATGAAAATAATCCTCAGTGCTGTTAATTTAAATCTGTATCATGTATAAATAATTCATTAGCACGGAATTAATGAGCTTTCTACAAACAGAATGGCTCATTATTTTAGTTAACAAATTTTTTGGTTGTTTTAGTTATCAAACTGGATTGTATGAAGAGTTTTTATATTAATGGATGATATCATTTTCATGAATGGACTCGGAGGTACTCAATTCAGTCAAACCTATCTAGTAGTTTCCCACTGTTTCACTTCATTCTTTTGGTTTTTCTTGACAATATCACTTCTCTGTGTATATTTTGGTGAACATATTTTTGGACTTTGGGTCCGAGCATCTCCTGATGCAGTTAAGATGGTGGTGTAGGATTTTTTTCAATTGAAATATAAAAGTGCTTCTGCTATCGAGCTCAACTTAATTTTTGCGTTCCTTCATAAGGAATTTTGCTGCAAGTTCTTTTATGCACATAGATTAATAATCATGAAATATAAGTACAATAGATTCTAATTTTCCTTATGCCCCTTCTTTTCTGTCAGGTGCCCTGCTTGCAGGAATTATAAGGTATTATTTACCAAAATACAGTTTAAAATTTGAGGGTTAGTGAATTAGTAATTTGGGATTATCATTAATTCTCATTTTTAATTTATGTTACAGCACCAATATGAAAAGGTTGCGAGGCTTTTTAATGGACCTGATGCAGTGCATCCGGGAATCATATTAATGACTAGGGTAGATTGTGCCTTGACGGTAAATGCATCTTCTATTACTTTGTTTCAAGTATGTTATATTGTTTATATGGAATTTACAAGTTGCTTGCTTGCTTTCGTTATGAGTTTCACCAATTAGACATTTGGGACCATCACTTTTAGTTCTTCGTATCCTGGGATATCTCACTTCTAGTTGGATCAGTTATCCTGTTTTTTTGTTTGTCAGTTTTATGTTTAGGTTGCTTGTTTCAAAAGGTTCAAATATGAAGAAAAGCCAGAAGCCAAAACCAAAAAAGTTGTTTCAACTTTAAAGTGTCCTTTGAGCAAAATGTCAGTTGCCCCCAAAGCCATGCCAAACATAATTTTTTCATCCAACTAGCTTCTTATTGGTCCTAACTGACTTCTAAGGCTTCTAATGTTATCCCAAACATGCAACACGTTTCCACCTAGGCAAATTAACCTATGATTTCAACTAAAAAAATCACTTCAAGCAATTAGAACTCAACATCCTGATTCCTGAGAGTCTGTCCCTACATAGAATTATTCTGTAGTGTATTCTTGGACCCACTCTGTTAAACAACCTAGTCACTCGTTGGTGTACATTACTGTCTCTTAATTTAGTTTCTTGTTGCAGAAAACTGGTTTTCTCCTCTTCCTCTGAGACTTTTTTTTCCCCCCCGGTCTTCCCTCACTTTGGCAGAGGTTATAATAAAACTATTTTTGGCATTGTTTTATAACTTAATATTTTGACATATTCTCAGAACCCCTACAATTAGATAGTCAAGAGTTCGATTCTAACTGCTCCCTATCCCAATTAAAATTTTCAATGCAAAGAATAGTGAAATTGTGCTTTTTCTGCACTTGTTAAGAGCTGTTTAGAGGTAATAATAAAACTAGCTCTGGGGAAATTCACCTAAAATAAAATTCTAGTTATGGGCCTTAACTTTTTTTGTAATGAATTGATCCATTATAGCTATTGAAAATAACAGAGTAATTAACCTATGATTTCAACTAAAAAAATCACTTCAAGCAATTAGAACTCAACATCCTGATTCCTGAGAGTCTGTCCCTACATAGAATTATTCTGTAGTGTATTCTTGGACCCACTCTGTTAAACACCTAGTCACTCGTTGGTGTACATTACTGTCTCTTAATTTAGTTTCTTGTTGCAGAAAACTGGTTTTCTCCTCTTCCTCTGAGACTTTTTTTTCCCCCCCGGTCTTCCCTCACTTTGGCAGAGGTTATAATAAAACTATTTTTGGCATTGTTTTATAACTTAATATTTTGACATATTCTCAGAACCCCTACAATTAGATAGTCAAGAGTTCGATTCTAACTGCTCCCTTATGTGGGTCATTATCTAAATTTCTTACTCCTGGTGGATTAATTCTTATTTGTAACAACTTCCATAATGCAAACTCGATAATTGATATGTTGCTGCTGCTTCACTTGTCAACTTTGAAATGGGTTAGCTTCACTTGAAACTTTATTCATTAGTAAAACACGCCTTGGTGATTGGTCTCTCCTCTTGTTTGGCAGCACAGATAAATACGAATCTCTGTGATAAGTTTTCTGTTGGTCATTATCCTATGCTCTTTTGGGGCCCTCCTTCTAAATTCGTTGGTGGTAGTTGGGAACCTAATCAGGATAAAAGTGATGTACATACAATCGATGATGGCCGCACAGCTGATCGGTTGCTACGTTGGATCAACAAGCGAATGGGCAGGTATGAAGAATGCATTCATTTACTGTTAATGCAGTTACAATATCTTACGTGAACTGTCAATATTCTCTGCTGTAAAACTTGTCAAATTTTGAGCTTCCTGTGCATTTATGGAGTTTGAGAAATGAGCTAAACTATTCATGAACAGAGAAAAGGAAGAGCAAAAGTACTGAAATTGAACTTGCTAATCTTCCTGTAAATTTTTAGAAATAGGTGCAATCATAATTGCATGAGAATGATGCTTGCTGTATTCTTCACTCTCCCCCCCCGGGGGAAAAAACCCATGTTTAATTTTTCTTGAAGTAAAAAAAACTGGAGAAAAGAAGTATGACTACTACTGCTAGGTTAATTTAGCATTTTACAAGAAAATCATATGGGTAACAGCATCAGTTCTGTATTGATCCAACAGGTTCAGACGTTCTAGACCATGGCAGAAGACTAGGAAAATACCTAGAAGAATATTCTTAAGAATCTTTTTATTATGTCTTGTTTACTGCAGGACTTTCCCCCTCGGGCCCCTCTATTCCTTTTTGCACCTCTCCATTCTCTTATTTAAGTCATTCAGCTTGTCAAGTGGAGTTTATCATCCTTTGGTTCAGCTTTCAGTTTATTGAGATTTTGTTTTTAGTATTAGTAATTAACCATTATTTGGTCAGACTTCTAGAGTTCAAGGGAACAAAGCGAAAGTGTGATTGTTAAACAACTTGGGCCTTCTCACTTTCTAACTGACCATTTTCCTAGCTGACTAAAAGGACAAAATACTGACTTTGTTTATATCTATCAAAGATGATAAATAGACCACTTAGATGTTTGATATCCAATCAAGTTATTCTGATATTGGCTTCAGATTGTTGGATTGCCATGCATACTATTGTTGGAATTATTGCGCTTGTCTTTCTTATATCTATAACGAGCCAAATGCAGATTGCAGTTGATCGTTGACATGTAATAGCAATTGTCTCTGTCTGGAAAAACCAGCAAGAAATATGCATAATTAACAAATTTGTTGAGCGTGTAATTTCATGCACATGATATAGTCCTTGTTGCGGAGTAAAGAGAAGAGACTAATTTTAAATTAGAATTATGGAGATGGATCTTGGAATCAAAGGGTTTTTTCCTGCATAGGAGCAAGATAGAATATATACCTTATATGTTCAGTAAGAAGCAAGTTAGAAATGATTCAATTGTGAAAATTGGAGATTAGATCATACTGCGAGTGACAAAGTTCAAGTATCTAAGATCGATAATATAGAAGGGCACTGAAATGGATAGGGATGTTGTGCATAGAATACTAGCTAGGTAATGAGGAAAGGCATCAAGAGCTATTTATGATTGGAAGTACCTAACAAGGTTAAAGTAAATTTTTATTGTACTGCTACTAGATCAGCAATACTATATAGTAGTGAATGCTGGGCACTAAAAGGACAACAAGAATATTCATAGGATTATTTTACATTGGTGTTGTGTGATCCATGGAGCTAATCTCACCTAATGGATCAGGCTTCTTATTGTTGTAATTTCATGCACATTCAAAGGATTATTTTACTGCTGTTAGAAATTTATGTGCTGGAGATAAAGCTGAATAAAAAAATCAAATAAATAGGTGCAAGTGTGTAGAAATATGAGGAAGCCTTTCATAATTCATAGCATGTCACTTTTTCTTGAAGGAGCTTAAAAGTTGTAGTCTTTTATTTTGCTTATGTATCTTGAAGTTATTACCTTCTAATGTTTTAAATGTTACAGCTCATTTAACCTTGATGATCGGAAGTTTGAAAATGAGCAGCATCTTTCCTCCAATGTGTCAGACCCTGGACAGGTGCTTTTGTCAGCTTGGCCATAAATTCCTTTTGTTTTAATTTCAAGTCAAAGTTTCTTCTCATAATCTTGTCTCCTGACACATGGCATACGTGACTTTGAAAGATCGCACGGGCTATTTATGATGTTGAAGAGGCAACTTCTACAGCCTTTGACATCATCTTAGAGCATAAGGTAACTGGTCATGCTCTCTCTCGCTCTCTCTCCTATCTCTCTTGTGGTCGTGCTCAGTCTAGGGGATGACCAAACACACATACTTACACCTATGCAGATGATAAAGAAAGAGACTCGTGCTTCACTTTTAAAGTTTCTTCAGCTTCTGGTGGCTCATCATCCTTCAAAAAGGTAAGATGAACCTAAACTTCACCTTTCTTCTGTCTGTCCTGTGTTTTGTTTAACAATTCCTTCCGTTGTGGATCATTTGTTTCAGATGTCGGAGGGGTACTGCAGAATTACTTGTGAATTTTGATGAGCTGTACCCTGCAGACTTGTGGCCAGCTGATAAGGAGGAAGATGATACGGTTACATCAAGGAGCTCTCACATTTGTGGAAAGGGGGTGCCTCGTGGGTATTGGGTAGAATCTCTGCACTTTGATCCAATATTTTGAACCCTTCCATGCTATAATGTTCTAGCTGGAATTTGTATTCTTTTTTGCATGGCCATTGCATGCATATATTCTGTGGCCTATTTTTGTCTCCTATGAGTGCTTAAAAGATTGGATGCAAATAAAACTGAACCTGATGAAATTCTGATCCTTTATATCTTTTTGTAATGTACTTCTTCCTAGACTGTGTTGAGTCCAAATGTTTACAAGAAGGATCTCAATACTTTATTGGGGACTTCGCAGTAGTTGTTGACTAAGGGTTTATCTTTGAAAACACTATATTAATACTACCACCAATTGTTACGATGGAATCTTGCTTATACTAATTTGTGCCTTTCATGGTTTGTCCTCAAAAGTTACACCTAAGAAGATTTAGTGTGATAGAAATTGCCTGTATTATTCGAGTAGTATGTTGTTCCTTAACTTCAACATATGATAAGAAACGGAGAGACCAACTCATTTTTAGTCACATCTGTTGTTGTATGAGGTGGAATAGGGCCTTTCCTGGGACCATGACTCAAGTAGGTTGAACTTCGCTATATTTTGCCTGTTTAGCTTTAAGAGTGGTATGAAATAGAAATGGAATCGATTAATTTTAAGAAAGAATCTGCAAATACAGGAGTCAATGTTCTAAAGTGAATACAATGTCCCTGTGTATCAATTTGAGCGCAGAGAAGAAAAGGCAGGAAAGCTGGAATGGGACATATGTATGGCAAAACGAAGGGATTCTGTCTTTCCTTTGAAATTTCAGTGCTAAGATTAGAGACTGCTTGATATGGAAAGGGGTAGAGTTGTCATGGAAATGGTCCCTAGTGTTGGGATAAAAATGGTTTATTAAACTATGGAACCATTGGCATGAGAGTTGTGTATGAGTTACCTTCTTTTATCAGTCAACCTTGTTAGTACTGCCTTCTTACATGAAATTTGAATATTAATTCTATCATGGAATGAGATTTAGCTGTTGGTGATAAAAGAAAAGAATATTTCTGATATTTTATGTTTAATCCTTCTCTTGTAGATGTTCTGCCGCGGCAGTAAGAATGAAACCAGGGGGTTTAGGTAATGCTTTGCCTTTAATGCTCTTAACTGTTTGGTTCCATAAATAGTCAATTGGCGCATTCATTTTCCTCATAACATTCACAAAATTTTGTTACGTGCGGGTTTCTTGGCATGTGATTTTTTTTGTTGTCCGGTTGTGTGTATTTATTCAATCTGCCTTCAACGATGATTCTTTGGCTTTGTTATTGGATGGGTAATTGCATATTAGGGCAGAGTTGCTGTTTGCATAATATTGTGTTAGTTGTTAATGACTCCAGCCAAGGACAAGAATGTGATTGTGCTATAGATACTTCAGATGTTGTGCTTGTACTGATATATCAGTGCGGCCACTGTGTCAGTACGTGCTACTATAGGCATAATGACAAGGATGGGACGCCCTCAATAACCTTAGATTTTGCATGCTTTAGACTACAAAGTTTTTTAGTATCATATTTACAGTATTAACCTGTGCTCACTCTCTCTCCTTTTTCAGCTGTGGTTTATGGGTTCTTCTGCATTCACTTTCAGTGAGAATTGATGATGGAGAGAGTGAGTTTGCATTTAACACTACATGTGAATTTGTTCACAACTACTTCATCTGTGAGGAATGTCGGCAACATTTTTACAAGATGTGTTCAAGGTAAAGGAGTAAAGAATTATACTTGTTTGTATCATTGAGGTTCCATTTTTTTCCTCCCCCCCTTCTAATTGCTAATGACCTTAATTTTCAGTGTCAAAAGTCCTTTCAACAAAGCCAGAGAATTCGCACTCTGGTTGTGGAGTGCCCATAACGAGGTCAATGAGAGGCTGATGAAAGAAGAAGCCGCTTTGGGTACGGGGGACCCCAAATTCCCTAAGTTGATATGGCCTCCAAAGCAGCTTTGTTCATCCTGTTACTCAGTCCATGACACACAGAACAACCAAATTGCATGGAACAGGGATGAGGTTTACGAGTTTTTGAGTAGTTATTACGGGAACACGCTGGCTTCTCTATACAAGGACAAGAACATTGGCGAAAATGAAGGGATTGAGGTAGCTGTTGAAGAATTAATAGCATCAACAAATGCAGTAGTTGTGCCTATAGGAGCTGCATTGGCAATTGCTGTTGCTAGCTGTGGTTTTGGAGCACTTGCTTGCTACTGGCGTTCACTGCAGAAAAGCCGGAAGTATTTCCTCCACCTTCACTCTACAAAGAACATTTGATAATTATGAGAGTAATGAAACTCTTTTAACTAACAAATTGGGAGCCTGAAAATTTGGAAAGTAGAAAGGGGTATTCGTTATAGGACCTGGGCCAGCCAGATCTATTCACTGAGTGAACTGGCATCTAACCAATTCGATTTCAAGCAAACACAGTTTTTGCAATTTGATCTGTGGTTACATACACACACATTTCACATAATGTTTTTTTGATGGTCCTATATCTGCTTATTAATCCGTCAGTTTTAAATATCTTGTGCTCTTGTTATAGGTATTGTAAAGGGATACGTATCATTTTGTAACAAGAACTGTTTAATTAATTACTAAATGATTGAATTTATTAGCTAACAAGTTAGTGAAGAGAGTTGAGTTATTTATTTCTTTTGTTTTCCCATGCTTCAGGCCGAGGAGAACTTGGAAGTAGAACTGATGGGCGAATATGAATACCAGCTTTCTGTAGAAATGCAGTTTGAAGTTCAAGAACGAGTTTGGTCAAGGCCCTTCATGATACTTTGATAGCCTCTTTGAATTGTACAGAATACAGTTCTTGCTCTTTAGAGCAATTTGAATTACTGTGCAAAACTAATAATATTCACCAAATGTGCAGTTCCTGCAATTACTCACGAATGTAACATTTTTGCTGTGTAAATCTATAGGCAATGCAATGGATAGCATTTGTAGAACACGACTATTTTTACTTTGTACGGTTCATCACATACCAGACATTTGTAACATGTTTTTCACTTAGGTTTCAACCATTAACAGTTTGGTTGACTTTTTCTCATGGGTATTTGCCATCATAACTCCTTTTGTACACAATGCACACAATACCAGCCGTGTGATTTATTCGTGACTGGGACGAAACCACCATTTACAGGAGGGGAGATTGACAAGGTATGGTTACAATGCTTGAGTTCAAGATTCAATGATTCATTTCATTATGTTTTGAATGTTTGCTGCCACTTTTGGTACATCATTTATATCAGAGAATATCATTTTATCAGTAAATATCTCTTTACCTTTTTAAATTGTTGTAAAATATTGTTTATAAAAGGATATGCAGAAGATGCACCAAGCGTTGCAGCAGCCATTTAGAATCCGATTGAATTTGACAATAACTGAATGATGCAGATACATTGACACTGTCCATGTCAGATTAATTAAATCCGTCAACAGCATATGCAAATAGCATGAAAAAGTTTTAAGGAAGCCAGAAAAATAGGTCTGAGATTAAAGTCTGAAAGACGCATGCCTTGCATTATAATATATACAGGAATATAAATCCATATTTGACATCTACTCCCAGTATATTTTTCCCCTCTATATAAAATTCTCTATACACTTGAGAACTCCAAATTATAAGCAGCAATGGGAATTCTTGCCGCCACACCAGACTTGCCAAGGAGTTGTTTCCAGGTAACAGCAGTGGCCAGCAATACCACAGTTTCTGTGTTTTCCAATAAATAAACTGCTAACTCCTCAACCGTTCAAAGTTCTAGAGGAAGCTGTCTTCATCTAGTTTTCATCACAAAGCAGAAGAAAGATTGCTTGATACTCGTATTACTTCAAGTTGTTTTATGTACAGCATTTTCACTGAACACGAATAACATGAAGCTGAGAGGGCAGAGTTACTTGCTCCCTTTCATCATCCGATAGGTTGACCAAGGCATTAGAAGGCTCCTAATTGTTTGCAAACAAGAACACAAGAGACCTCACAATAAGTAATTAGATGTTTCCTGTGAGTTTTGTAAACACGGTAAAGAGGAAGGAGGTCAAACATACCCGTTGTTGTCGCCTATGGCGTTGTATGGATGTCACCGCTTTCACCATGAAATATATGGGAATAACAATTCCCGCAGCTCGAATTAGTAACAACTGTAAATTTCCAATTGAATGGATCAATGCTTAGTAAGAGTACTTGTACCATCAAATGCGGATGTTATAGTGAATCAGGCATACCAAAAACAGCGAAAAGGAATAGTCCTTGTTCCCACTGATTATGAGAGGAAGAGTATGTCTTAAGATAAGAAAAACCATGAACTGCACATAGAAAATAACAAAGATCAGAGAGAGAGTTGGTGGTGAAACTTGTAATGTGTAAAAGCATATTGAACAATCGTAGATGAGGCAGAGAAAGAATACAATGAGAGCAACTGAACGACAGCATGGTAAACTTCCTGTAGTAGAAGCTGAATACTGGTCGTAGTTAGAATTGTTAAGATTCTGGTCAGTGGAAACCATGCGAACCAGATGACCATTGTTCAAATCTCTTCTAGAAATCTCCCAATTTCCCCTACCATAGGCAGCACAGGAACATATTGGAGACATAGAGGAGGAAAAGATAATTGTTTTAACATATATGTTAAGGAAGTTACCTGAAACTCATTGGAATTCGTCCAAACCGAAACAATGGAGGTGGAGCCGTATAACCAGGTTTATATTGCTGAAACTCAAAATTGAAGAATAAGTTTGATTTCATTTTCCAATGTAGGGAATAAAATATCAAGAATACCAAATAACCAGCGAAAATGATGTCACTCCCAGATAAACTGAATACTGTTTCCTTGGATTAATTTTTCAATGGAACTAAGTAGAAAGTATGTAAGAGCAAAACAACTGGAAAAATTTCTAGTTACCTGGTGGCATATCTCACAGATGGTGTCACCCTTCTCATTACACCACCTTTGTATACATCTGCGGTGTGCGTACTGCAAAAATAATCAATAACTAAGTGTAGAAGAGTGTAAATCATCAATGTCAGGAGGGAAAATGAACTTGAACAAATTATTCAGCAGTGTTAGTTCTGAGAACCAAATAATTTTCATATATTACCTCACTTAACACTAACTCATTATGATTGGTCGAACAAAAGCTGACTCCAGTCAACAAAAAAAAACGCCGAGTAGAGATATTTCATAGTCCATCTTACTGTTCATATCAAATTATATAGCATGCGAATTGAGTTGACTGATACAATTCTGTAATAGACTAACTTAAGATTCAATGGTCTTTACAAAACTTTTACACGTAACATGTCAGACCAAAGGTCAGCGCAGATTTTATAATGTACAAAAGAATATACAAGTCGTAATTCTTCCAGAAATATAATCATGGAAGAAAAAGCTTATAAGATTAAAAACTTAAAAACAAAAGGATCCAATCAACTAAAGATACATGGACAAAGGTAATCATTAAACACAAGCATGTCAAACTTTTCAGTAGGACCCATCTCTTATTGTTTGTGACACTTCATCATTTTGAGAATGAGTGGAACAGTACCATTTCAAGAGCAGGTTTGCCTAAAAATTTCTGAAGCTTCTAATCAATCTCTCCTGATATGCTCATTTTCCGTAGCAGATGAAATAAAATGGAGACAGAACCATAATGATAAATTAACTTGCCAGACAATATACCCTGGACTCCACCAAAATCCTTTAAACTATCTTTAATGGCAGCAGTTTCAGCATTGTGCAAACCGCATTCATATTTCCAGCCATACGAGTGAATTAGTAATCAACACAAACTTATTTATGGTTAACATTAAATCGGACATAGGAAAATTTGGCAACAGAAACTATAAATGTCACGAGAATTAAGTAATCTCAAGAGTCACTGAGTTTTCCATTAATTCAAGACAGAATTCTGGACCTGAACCGAGGAGAGAAATTACAGTCTACTAGGAAAACTCAGAAAGTTCTAGAAAGTATGAAAACATGCAAATATTCAAGAAATTGACCTCACCTTCAAACTACCACAACAGGAGCACGGTGTCTCCATATTGGAATTTTCATCCTCATCATGACATATCCGACATTCAACAATTTTCCTCGGAGATTTCACATCTTCCATCCCCATCTTTATCAAAGAGACATCAACTTCCGGTGCTTCATTCACAGCTGAGGATGCAGCCTCCTGCATTGCACGATTTCGGCTTTCAAGTGCAGCTTCTAATGTAGATTCAGTGAGCAAACGATCAACCAGCAATACAAAGTGATCCCCCATTCTGAAAGATATATCTGTATTTTGTGGGTGGTCTGATTAATCTCTCGAATAAACTCGTCTCCTTCAGAAATCCTGTCAATGAAATCCATGTTTAAAAATCAAACATGACATTTTAGCAACATCCAGAAGCATATTTAGGAAAAGGACAATTATCCTTTTGGGGTGATTGAAAGTTGGACGAACTTTATATTCACGCTGAAATTCCCAATACAAAAGAACTGGACCCCACAAAACGCTGCTACAGAGAAGGGAAGGTGAAGGAGGGGTAATTTCATGAACAAAAATACTCTCAAATAATAGGAAAATCAACGACAGTAGATGCATGGAAACCGAACAAAAAGCAAATAATTCACGGAACTATCTGAAGAATGATTATGAACACGAAGGCCAAAAGAGTGTCATTGAAGTAAGAAATCTTTATCAAAAGACACAACACTGTAAAAGGGGAAAAAACCCAAAGGGCAAATTGGCATGCCCCCAATAATTCCAAACTTTTGCAGAGACATTCCAAAGGCACAAAAAGAGAAAGAGAGGAGAAAGTACCGGCACCAAAAGAAAGGTTGAGAGAGAGAAAGGAGGAAGATGAAATAGACCCAGAAAGAAAGAAAAAGAAAAGAACAAAAAGAGAAGGGAGGAAAAGGAAGTGAGATTCTTACAAGAATGGAATCCAATATCCTCAAGCTACGAAAGCTTCCACCTTTTTCTGCCCCCAGAAATCATAATCCGAAGAATGGGAATCTGTGTTTTCGGGACGAAGCAAGAGATAGAGTGAGTCTAGTGCTTGTCCCAAAGCGACTGCAACGAGAGATGCGATTTTCGCTCGTATTTGTGGCGAGCGTCAATTCAATTCATGCGAGCGCTTTTATATTGCTTCAAACCCAAAAGGGGTCTCTCCAGAGAAAGAAGAAGAAGGAGTCTAACGGCATGAATGAATCAATGAAATCGTGTATGAGAGTGGGGCCGCCACGATTCGCCTTTTTACTTCCCAGTGTTCGTTGTTATTGCGAATTCCCATTTCTTGAGCCCCAAATTCGAACCCCCATTATTCTGTTGAATCAATTTCCCTGTCATAATCCCTAGTAATAAGGAAATAATTACTGGAAATAATTACTACTTGCCTTCCTGCTTTTTTAATAATAATTCGTTATGTGTTTAATTATTTAATTAGTTAAATTTACATTAGCATTAAATGGGCAATTAGTATATCCAATCAATTTATATTACCATATCCATCGATTCAGTTAAGGATTGATTATAATCAATGATTTAATATAACTGATTGAGTAATTGATTTTCTGTTGTTGACATAATCTTACATATGATTTGTTAATATCATATAGATATAGGGATAGTTTGATATTGTTTATAATCTCCGAAAATAAAGTATATCTTCTGGTAGTATGATATTTTTCATAATCTCATATAGAGATAGTTATGATATTTATTTAGTTAGACTTGTATATTAGTTATGTGGATGGTAGTAATTATTTTTTTAAAATTAAACAAGATTGGGAGATTTAATTAAACTTTTTTTTAGATTTGGGAAAATTTAGTTTAAGAAAGAAAGAAAAATAAATAAGGGCATGTTTTAAAAACCGGTCTCACGTGATTAAAATTACGTTTGTGTGGAAGTAATCTTTTATTAAACATATCAAATACGTTTTCAAATACTTTTAAAATAATCTACCTTGACATTTTGAAACTTCTAGTAGTGTCTGGTTTGGTGGAGTTACAACTTACAACTATGGGATGGAATTTAAGTTTGGTCTGGTCTTTAAGATGTTAATCTTCCTCTAGGACTCCCAGTTAAAAATTTCATGCTCTATTTGGTTTATATGTTGTTGGGTTGGTTTCCAGAATGGTATGTTGTTATGTTTTTCTATTTTCAGACTTTGAGCCTTGGATTTTTAGTAGTTTTAGATGGGACAATATTTATATCAAGTTACTAATATCCCTTATATTAAGTCTTCCAATTACACATTATGTGTTTTATTTTTAAAATATTAGTATTTAATAATTATAAATTCACATGAAACCAAAAAAAAAAAACAACACATGATCACGTATGATTGAAGGACTTGACATAATGAATATGAGTAATTTAGCCTAAGTTTCCTAATATATCTTTTTATATGAAATGTAGGCAGTTTATATTTTATATTTAATTTCTGTTGATATTGAATTAACATTTCCGCACCTTATGTCAAGAATTATTGAGAGAAAATATACTTACTCCATTACAAGTTATTTTCAATCACTTTATCAGAATTATATTTTAAAAAAAGTAGTCAACTCATTATATCTATTTAAAATTTTTTTTTAAAAAAAAATCAACTTTGCTCCAATTGAAGAACATTGATGGAAGCAAGAGAAAGATAGAAAAACACGACATTCAATAAGTAACATAGAAATATCAAATTAGAATTAGATTCTTTTACTAATTTGCAATAAAAATAAAAATGAAAAATATTAATTAATAACTCTCTAATGACATGTATTAGGGATTATGAATTTATTCTTAAAAAGCACCTAGGGAGTATATGGATAATAGCATCCAATTCTGTTGCAATTAAATAAGTGGTGTGTGTGTGTGTGTGTGTCTATATATATGGAAAGGCATATGCGTCTTTGTGGGAAAGTAGTGAGGGGGGGAATTTAATTAGAAGTCGTGAAGTGGAAGACGATAACTGTTTGATTGATATGAATTAGAATATTAAGCGCGTGCGCGCACACACAGATATATCTATATATATATATATGTTATGTGGAGAATGATACTTTGAGCACAATTAAGAGATTGTTATCATTAATTATGAAAATATAATATAATTAATTAATTAAATTTAATTCATTGGTGAGAAGTGAAAGTTTCGTAAAGAGCCTTTCATTCTTACACGTGAAGCATGCACCCAACCAGCCACTTTTTAACTATTGGACCCAATGAGTTCACAGCGTGTACGCTTCTGTTTATTATTGATGACGATGCGCGCGCGCACACACAATTAATTAATTAATTAATTGTGCCCCATATTTTATACTCTTCTGGTCCTATTTATAGAACAGAGAGAAGGTATTTTTTGGTCCTATTTATAAGGTACTGAGAGAAATTTTTTATATGGATATACAATTTTACCCATCATTTATTATTGTGTTGATTTTGTTTATATAAGGTATAATGTATATTAAATAGGGATAAAGTTGAAAAGTTATTAAAATTTAAATGAGAGTTAATAAAGTTTAAGGTTTTTTTTGGTCTGTGTGAAACATGCTGGAAATGTTTTATCAATAGGACCAAAGGAGTATTAATTAAGTTTTTTTTTTTGCCAGCATTAATTTAAGTTATTCACTCTACTGAGACAACACTAACTTTCAGTTTATTAGCTAACAGTGAAGGGTTAAAGCTATGTTAATTAATTAATTGTTCTCAAACTTAGACTTTTGAGTGCTTTTGTTTTGATATTAAATTATCATTAATATGCTTGATTGGAGGTCATTAGACAAGATTAATATAAAAAAAGATAAGACTAATAATTGAAGGGGGGTAAAAGGATAATATTAATAATTCTAAACTTGTGGATGAAAAAAACTTAAGAAAAAAATAGGAATAAAACCTACATTAAAAGATTAATTAGCATATGGTTGACTTGAGCATAGAAAAAATAGTTTGCACAAAACATTATTTAAATACAAGAGACTAATTTACACATAAAGAAAATAATTGCACGTAAGAAAAAACGGATTGTACATATAAAAAGTTCAGTTAATAAAGAGAAGATGTGGTGAAAGGGAAGGTGATTGCATATAAGCAGCATTACATTGTATAAAGTCTTTAGGTATTATTTATCAATTAATTTCTTGATCAAGAATTTATCCCCAATTTTCTAAAAAAATTAATGATAAATAAAAGGGCTTTTTTCATTATAGATCCAAATACAATATTTAAACTTGAACCAATTGATATACCTAGTACTTTCATGATGCTGTGATCATTTTATTTTGAGTTTAAATATATCATTTCAATTCATTTTGTATTCAAAATTTATAATTTTATTTTTGAATTATCCTTGTTATTCGCATATTGAAAGGGAATTTCTATGAAGGAATTAATTTTAAATATATATAAATCATTAAAAGGCATATTTTAAGAAAATTGACCCACATTTTTTAGAAAGAAAAATTAATCCATAACTTCTTATAATTTCATTTGATTATTTAGTCCATATATATATTTTTTATTGGGTTCTTATAATTTCATCTGATTATTTAGTCCATATAATTTTTTTATTGGGTTTTCCCACAATTTTTTATTTATTTTAGGTGTTAGTCCTTATACTTATAATTTGTCATTTGTAAAAGAAAGATAAAGTGACTCTCCCTCAACATATACCTGAATTAATTTTTCCACATGAGTCTAAATATTATTAAAATCAATCAAATTATATATTATATATAGATAGATGTAATGAAACGGTTATTATTATGATTTTTTATTTTTATTTTTATGTTAATAATAAATAAATTTCATTTCATGACTTTATTTCTTTCAACATTAACTCTAATTAACATATTATGAGTTTAAAGACCAATGATAATAATTGAAAAAATAAACTATAATGATCCCGGGAAAAAGAAGAAATACTAGATGGAACTAATAAAAAATCAGATAAAACCATAAAAATTGATTAATTAATTTCCACTTTTGCAAATGATTTAACTAATTTCACATTAATCTTTATGAATTAGTTATCTAACTTCTATAATTGGGAGCAAGAGAGTATTATAAAACCCTTAATTAATTAGAATACACAAGGTATATTGTGTATGTGTTTGAACCACCAAATTGGTACGAGGTTAGGTTGAACAAAGTCAATAATATATCAAACTAGTTGGACCTTTTCTCATCATCATGCGCAACGTCAATTCCACAGACTTTAATTAACAAATTTCCTTTATATATATATATATATATAGTGATCTGCTCCATTTAATTGAAAACGATGGGGGAGGTAGCATGCAAATCCTGTGGTACATACGTCTCCTTAGATTTTTTTTTTTAATGCTTAATTATATGGTAGTGCGTGGTTGAACTACCAAGCTAACTTTAAGCGTTGAATGCATGAAAGCATCACAAAATTATTAATAATATTGCATTATGGGATTTGTTTTGAGTTAATTAATTATAAACCAGATATGATTGAGTCTTCCGTATATAATTGTATATATGCATAGAGAGAGAGAGAGAGAGAGAGATTATATTGTTCATTCTGGTAAAGGAAGGATTTCAGTCTCAATTCATTCTCCTTGTTAGAATTGGGTAGGTTTGAGTTGTTTTCCTCCCTTTTCTTTTATTTTCATGTGGCTTAAAGTGGAATTGATAAGGTTTGTCTTTAACTGAAATTAGCCACATTATTATAAAATGATGTTTCTGGTCAAATACACAAACAGGTGTGTGTGTGTGTGTGTGTGGGTGTGTAAATTGGTATTAAATCTTTAATTAGATTTGTGGAAGTAGATAAGTAAGAGGGATATGAATACCAATGTCATTATCTAATTAATATATGTGTGTGTGTGTGTGTGTGTGTATCTTTGATATAGAAAGGTGGAAAGAAATTGTAATATAGGCAATGTTTTAAAATTCAGATCAAATATTAAATCAAAAGATCATTGCATTATAATTCTCATCATCCAATCAGTTGGCTTAGCAATTGAAGAAGTGATGTAATAATTAAATAAAAATTCAATAAACATAATTATATATATAACGAATAAATCCATAATAAATCTAATTGTCAACATAATAATATCACAATATATGAAGTTTTTAATGAAATAATACTATATAGTTATAAATAGTTTGCAAATATGTTGAGTTTTTTTAGATGGTCAATCTTTTAAAAAAATTTTTTTCTGATTTAACAGTGGCTTGACTACAATCCAACTCAACTCAATCATAAAAAAAATGATTTTTTTAATTCAAAATTGAACTGCTAAGAAATCTAGATGATGATCCAGCCAAATAGATTGTCTGGTTTCGTTCGGTTTTTTAATCAATGGACTAGCGATGCTTAACCCTATGTTTGGTATAAAAGAAATAGAGAGGAGAGAATGAGAAGAAAAATTTTAATAGGCTCGATTTAAAAAAAATTAAAAAAAGTGGGATTTTAAAATTTTAACCAAAAAAGATGTAAGATAAAAGAATAATAAAAATTAATTAAAAGCTCTTAATCTCAATTCTTCAATTATTCAGACCAAATTTATTAAAATTTTTCTTCCCTTCCCTCCCCCTCACTAGAGCCGGTAATACGAGCTAACCCTCTGGCTATGGACTGACGGGCTCAAGGACTGACGGGCCGGTCCTAAAAGGACCGATTTCTGGCAGGTTAATATTTTTCCAATCCAACCCACTAGGCTGGGTTGGCGAGTTAGGCCCGCTAACCCGCCACTTTTTTTTTTAAATTTTTTGTGCATTTTTTGCTTTTAATAAAATTTATTTTAATTCTTAAACATCTAAAATAAAATATGCATATATAAATTATCATAAATAAAATATGAAATCCAAAATTCCAAACATTTCAAAATACTACTATAAGCAAACATGATAAATTATTCTAAATGATTAAACATACATCCCAAATTAAAACCTAACAAATCTAAATTAATAATAATACAAACACAATGTTACAAATGCTCAACCATGAACTACCATTCAATGTTGATGTAATTCAAAGAATGATACGAAGATGTGAAATTATTTGGTTAAATTTCATAAGTAGAATCACTTTCTTTTTGCTCAACTAACTTTGCCATAAGTAAAATTCATAATACAAAGTAAGAGATATACTACGTTATGGTAATTTTAAATAAAAAGAATGAGATAAAAGACCAAAAAAAGTAAACATAATTATATTTGGGGGAGGGAAAAATTTTTTTTAAATTAAATAATAACTAAAACGGGCCGGCTTGCTAACCCTGTGGGTTAGCCTGCCACGGGTTCAGTCTTGGCGTTTATGGGTTTAAAAAATTTGTTTTAAAACGAGTCTGGTTTTTATCAACCCAACCCATCACTTTTTGACGGGTTGGCCGGTTGAGTCCCTGAACTCAACCCATATTATTGGTTTCCACACCACATGGAGCTAACAAAAGTTAACTTTGACCCAATGAACACTTGTAATTACAAAATGTAGCCTATATACTAGACCAAAGATGATAAGATGCTTGAAAAGGTTGGGCTGAATCTGGCCCGATACTTAAAAATAATTAAAAAAATATTTATAAATACAAAAATAAAAAATAAAAAAATTATTTGGCTAGTCAAGCCTATGCACAGGCCTACTAAATAAATAAATCATATTATGACTACGTAAGTGAAAGCATGAGCATTTTAGCTCAAGTGGACTAGGATGGCTAACTAACATGATGTGATGCTTACTTCACATTGGAGTTCAAAGGAATTCAATTCAACTATAGAGTTAAAAGAGTCAAAGAAAGCTGCTATTTAGGAATGTATATATGATAAAATATTATACGCTAAAATTTACAAATTTAATATTTAAAAGGAGGATAGATTATTTGTAGATGAAACTCAGATTTCAAAGGGATGATGTAAACAACCCAATAATAAAGCAACACTTTACATAAAAGAGCCTTAAAGCATCCCTAATCCCCTCCCTAATACTTCCAAATTATATTATCAGTTTCATATTATTGACAAAGTTAGAATAAAATTTCGTATTAAAGTTTAACAACAATGTTTTTTTTCTTTACTATCAGACTAAAAAGATTTAAAAAAATACAATCTGGAAGTTAATTTTATGGACAAAGGAGTATTAAAATAAATATTGAAGAATTCAAATGATGTTTTTAAAATGAAAAATGCTAGTATAATTCAATCAAATTTATGCATAAGTTAGCATTGTTTATTTTAAAAATTACATAATAGATTGATGTAAAATTTTGGTCCATTGTCCTTGGGTTTGGCGGTTAAAAGGTTGGACAAACTAACTAAAGGAAGAGAGTTTGATTCTTGAGATTGCTGCAATGCTGCAGTGTTAGAGGAGACATCCCACGCTGAAGTGAAGCACATAATTTAGAGCTAATTCTCACATAATTAATATTCTACCCTAACTATTGACCCAAGCACACCGGGTTACCCAAAAGGGTAATGTGTAACTAACAGATGATTGGGTTGTAAACATGGTATGCAAACCTAAACCGGATCGCCATGTTCAGCCCAAAAACCGGTGAACCAGCTAAGTAATCAATCCAATTAACTATACAGATAGAAGTCAAATTGATCCAAGGAGTGACACGATGCAAACCAGACCAACCTAAGATCAACCTGATTAACCCTTCTGGGTTGGTGGGTTAACCTAGTTGCTTTTCTTTTTTTAAAAAGAAATTATTTTGAGCCAAAATTTTCTTCTTTCTTAAGCTCTTGGTAATTATTAGTTTATTGACTAATAGATTGTAAGTAAGAATATTTTACAATTATATATCTATTTTGAATTTTTGATAGTTTGCTAGGATTACTAGATTAGTGAATAGTGATTTTTTTAATATGATACTGCTATGATGTCAATTTGTCAAATAAATTATAAGTATATGATTATTTTATTTGTAATTCAAGGTAATAAATTATTATTTAGTCTTTAGATGGTATGATAAAAATTTAAATTATTTTTTAATTTTTTTTAATTCTCACCAGTTTAACTTGAATCTGACTTACTAACTTTTGACCAGTTACTATTTTAATACCTGATGGTTGTATGTAACTGGATAGGCATCATACGGTAAGTCCAATCCTTTGTCAAATTTTTTGGTATTTAAAAAAAATTGTCAATCTGAAAGGTGTTCAAACTTCCGAAGCGAGCCTGTCTTGTAAAACCAAATCCAACTGAGTTGTAACGTAAAATTATCAATTGGATCGGGCCTATGAAATTGGACTTTTATGGGTTCAGCGTCTTCATTTGCTTCTTTTTCTCACTTTATTTAATATTTAAATGAATTTTTTAAATGAGAAAATAAAAAATTTATTCATTTTTATTCGATGAATAACTTACTTCAACTATACCCTATTTGCAAACATCCCTCAAATTAAAATAAATAAATACTATCTTCTGCGTTTTTTTTCCTTAATTTCAATAAAATAATAGTGTGACACTAATTCTCAATGCTTCTAGAACGATGCATGAAATCTGGGCTTGTCCCAGGCTATACAAATTTCTCTCTTTAGTGTTTATAAAGAGTATTAACTGTGGTTTAGGGTTATTTGTGTCTTTTCCCTTTCAACTTTTACCCTCAGATATTTTATTTTTTAAATTCTGGCCCGCCTTCGTCTGTAACGCCTAACGATCCATCTAACGACATCTTTGTATCAGCCAATCTTACGGCACCACGTGTCTGCCCATGATTTCCCGCCAAACCTACCATTTCATGACTCTCTCTTGCCTTTCAGTTCCAGTCTGACAGTCTCACAAGCAGCACTGATCAATGGCTTCCTTTCTTCAACTCCTCCTTCTCTTCTCTCTCTCCTTCTTCTCCCTCTCCTCCGGCGTTCCATACGAAGCCATCCTCGATGCCGCCGACATTCTCTTGGATTCAGGCTTCATTTCCATGGCTCTGACTATCGAAGTCGTTGCTAAAACCCTTCTCCTCCAATCTCCTTCCCTCACTGTCTTCGCTCCATCTGACTCTGCCTTCGGTAAAACGGGTCAGCCATCGCTCGATCTGCTCCGATTCCACGTCGCTCCAATGCCATTGCCGGCGCAGAGCATCCGACTGCTCCCTTCCGGCGCCAAAATTCCAACGATGTTCGATAAGAACTCTCTGGTCGTCACCACGCCGCCTTCTGATCGAAGAATATCACTGAACAATGTCAGGGTTAATATTTCCCCAATCTACGATGACGGCTTCGTTATAATCTACGGAATCGAGAGGTTCTTCGATCCCAATTTCAAGTACGTGCCGCCACATCGAAGATCGCATCCAAATCCTGCGTGTGGTGCAACGAACGAGACTGTGAGTTCCAGCAATTCTTCGAAAGAAGCCGTTAGAGCCTTGAATGCCGGAGGGTACTCTGTGATGGCTTCTTTTCTCGGAATGCAAATATCTATTGATGAGACTCCGATGACCGTATTTGCCCCGGCGGATAATGCGGTGGTAAGTCATCTTGGGAATTTCAGCGACTATCCATCGTTCTTTCTTCGCCATGTTGTGCCCTGCAAGCTTCTCTGGAACGATCTGGTGGATTTAAGCGATGGGTCTGAAATCCCCACGTATTGGATGGGTTTTCCATTAACGTCACGAGGGCAAGTGGAATATTGGTGCTGAACGGAGCCCAAGTTTTCTTTCCAAATATGTTCTACAATAACGAGCTTGTCGTTCATGGCGTGAATGATGTTCTGGCGACGGACGAGAAGACCCAGGAAGCTGCTGAATCTTCCTCTAATTTGGAAGCTAAGCGTGATGATGAGGAAACTTTGTTTGACCCTGGCGAATTTTGAGGCCTGAAATTTATTCTACTGTCAGCTGTCAAGTACATTTTCTTTGTGTGAATTTTCAATTACTGGCGAATATCTCTGTTGAAATGAACTCCTGGTTTCACATTCAATATACTTTTGATGAGCGCTTGAGATGTGTGAGGAGCTTATTCTTCTAGGCTGGGTTTTCATCAATCTTTTATGTGATATGAAAATAGATGACGCCTCAAACTTGCTTGTGTGGTGTATGAATTGAGAAGACCAATTTTTCTCTCTGAAAGAACAAATATTTGGGAAATAGAATCGTACTACTTGATTTATACTCCATATTACATATTTTGTTGAGTTGAGACGTTTCATTTCGTCGTCCATTCCTAACTTCTTACCTTCTCACAGACTCACAGTTACAGTGTCTAATTACACATTTATATTTTGTTTAAAACTGACACACTGAAACGAAAGATCGAATTGACACAACAAAAGTGATGGAGGTTTTCCATACGTTATGCTCAAAGATTGATTGTTGAAGATGGCTCCTGAAATGCTTGTTAGAGCTGACACAGAACAAAAATGGGGGACCTGTCACGTTTCCCAAACTTTGATTTATTGTTTATAGGGTCATTTATTAATTTATTGAATTACACCCTGACTCTGGAATGGTTTATGTTGTGTCATATGAATATGTTAGAGAAAACGATTTGGCTTTTGATATTGACCCAGAAGAACTGAACCTCAGTTCATACTTTTCTGATCATGCAAATTGTCTTTCGATCGTGTTTTTGATGGTTTTACAGGTGGGCATGCAAAAGAAACCTTTTCTAATCTAAGGGGATTGTCATTTTTTTGCTTTAATGAGAAAAGATTGGATTTGAATAGGCACTTTTTTGGGACAAATACAATTTTGATATATTAATATCATCATATTATTATGGATGGTAATATCAATTTTGATATAACATTAATAACCAGTAGATTAATGCATATAAAATGGTATCTATTAGATAAGTATAAAAACAAGGTTGCTGCTAGATAGAGATTAATATATCTAATTTTGTTAAATTATTATATATGTGTGTGTGATTTTTGAACTAACTTAATTGAGAATTCTTAAGATATTCTTATGAAAAATATGGTATAGTTTGATGGCAGTCGCCTAATTCTCTAGGGCACTAGCAGAACGAATATTGGATATGACTTAATATTCCTAGAGTTCATGATTGATCATGTAGAAATCATAGCAATCTTAGAGAGCTGAACCACGTCTAGATTAACAAACCAAATTGCTTTTCCTTTATGTATAATACACTAGCGTTTGCCTGTAATCTTCCAACTCCAAAGCTGGAGCTTCGCCCCACCTTTCTTTCATTATATTATAACCCTTGACAGAGGGGAAGTAAAACACTATTCATATACTTCTAACTATTTTCCTATAGCACAACCTACACCCCACTTGATACAACAGATGAAGCTGGTTTTGAGTTATTGCGGTTCTTGCTGAATCTATTCTTCAGCTTTTCTGGCAAGGAAAACTTCACAAACACTTCCTCCTTTTGGGGGCGGTTCGCATAGAGTGTCCAGAGAACCAGGCACAGCAAGACACCAACTGAAATGAGACCCAGCCCTGCATTGATGATCTCCAGATAATGGTTCAATGGAGGGCAGAAACTTGAAGTGATCTCTTGGAATGTGTTCCTCACAAAATCACAATTCTGAAGGCTGAGCAGAGGCGGAGCATAGTGCTCTAACGCATAGCTTTCATTAACCGCAGCCACCAACTGCGAGTAAACCTCCGGAGTCACCCTGCCAGTGGTCATGCAGTGTCCAAGTGCAGATACTTCACATTCAAATTTCTTCCAAACCTGAAAACTCCGTAAAGGCGAAAATGAGTTCTCCTTTCATGTCATTGGCGGAAATACATAGCAGAACAAGATCATAATATCCGGAGCAATTTAAAATTTGAAGAGGAGCATTCTTCCTTCCCCCCTCTGTTAATTTTCATCAGATTCGTTTAATAGGGAAAAAAGAATAATTATTTGTTTTATTTAACTTGTTTTGGCCTTCCAGTACACCAGACAACCAAGCATACAGCCAACATTTCAAATGCACTTGTGTTGGCTTCAGTTGAACATTCCAATGCCTCATTAAGATAATATATTAAAAGTGGAGGCAAGTTTGGGAATCATGTCTCGACTTCCAACAGAAAGTAGATGTAACAATTCTCACCTATTAAACAAGTGAACTGATGCTCATTCAATTTTCGAGTTGAGTGGTGAAAAACGTACCAGTGAAGCATTTGTTGAGGAAACTTCTTGGGTCGTACACTCACGCTCTCGTAACTGAGAATCAAAAGGGTAGCACAAGGGCGGCATTTTTGGTCCAGACTGATTGTAATAATTCGAATTGCCTGGTCTGGGATTCGCATTTGCACTAGTATATATGAACTGATTAACAACATTTACGATATCAGTGACCACTTGTTTACTCCGAAAAAGTGTCCTGTTGGTGGTTCTCTGATCAACACATGGAAGGATGTTGCTAAGAGCAGATTCTGCATGTGGATTCCCCACCCATTCTCCCATAGCCATACAGGTATCAGAAATTGCACTACAATGGGGAAAAAAATTATAACGATCAGGTCTTGCCAATGTGTCGCTGTTATTTTCTTTTTAAGAAGAATGGAATTTCCAGAATGTACAGAAAATTAACCCCAACCCCAGTTCAACGTTAGCAGTTCATGTCAGCTTTTTCGTATGGTTTAATCACATTTGCATTCCTCCTTAACAAAATGTAAAACTCTTTAAGGCACAATAGCTTACTTATTAAGGATCATGAAAACTCCACAGAGAATGAAAGTAATTGCAACCAGTAACCATCCACTGATAACAAATCTGCAATGGAATCAAACATAAGAACATGAATTGTGTGCTTAAAGTAGATAATGGGATAAAAAGCAAAGCCAATTTAGAATTCAAATAGATCGTATGCAAAGATAACTTACATGAGGATGGCATGTTGATGTCCAAGGATAGACAAACCTGGGGAAAAATATTAAAATCAGTTATATATAAAGCAATATTTCAAGTATAAAAATATTAAAAAGAATTAAAAAAGGGTGCAGTTTCCTATATCTTTGCTATTAGGTCCTCTAATTAAAATATGACAAATGAATGGTATAATTAAGAAACCGTATGGTTGTCAAATTTTAACACGAGACATTATTAGCAAAATACTAGCGACCAAGTCCCTTGTCCCGAACAAAATAGCTTAATTTCTTTATAAAATTAACAAGAATACATACATAATCCAATCAGAGCCAAGAGAAGCATAACTGCAGCCACAACAATCAAAGCCGAGCGCCTGAAAAAAAAAAAAGAGAGAGAGAAAGAACACCAAGTTTAGCATTCCAGATTCTGAGAACAAATCCTATAGAATGAATAGTGACAAAACTAAATATTACATACACAGCACTGAATACTCTTCTTATTCTAACAGAATTTTCATTTGTCTTTTCAGATAGTGTATCTGCTGCAGTATTTAAGTCTGCATTTATACTGTCAATATCGTCCATGACATCAGATGGAAGAAGGATCTGGGTAACATTGATAGTCTTTGCAAGAGAAAGATATCCTGTGACATTCCTCAAAGTTTGCACAGTGAAGTCTGACTGATTTACAACATAGTGGAGAGTATGTAATGCCTCGCCATGGAACTTATCCTGCCCTACAGAAAGTAAGATACATCCAGTCCTGTGTAATCAAAAGATCAGGACATGTTAGCACTTAGAAAGAGAAACCAAGAAAGGTTTAATGCATTAAGGTAATGTTTGGTATGAGGAAAGCTTTATTCTAGAAAGGAAATAGGAGATGCCCTTAGAAAAGAAATAAAATAGGTGCATCTCCGATTTCCTTTCTATCACAAACTTCTTCCGTGCCAACCATGGCATGATTTTAAAGTAAAAAGTAGCAAGCAGCGACATAGGCAGTACTCACTAATACTCTCTTGCAAATTCAAGTGAAGGGGTATTGGGAAATCATTCAGCAATATACATTTTTGCCATTTGATTACAACAGGATCACTGGAAGCGACTCCATAAACTAGCTATTAATATCACTGGGTTCCACTAATGTTCTCACTAATTTCCTTTTCCATTCCATATCTTTCCAAATCCCCAGCATAAAGTTGATTACTGAATTTAAATCTTTGCACAAGATTTGTAATGAAATATAGAAATCCGTACGATGTTTATGACACACATTACAAAAACCGAAGAATGTCCCCAGTAAAAAAACCATGAGAGAAGATGCAAGTACACTAGCTAATACAAGGAAAAACAATTAAACAACCAACCTTTATAAAGCCTGTAAAGAAACAAGATTTGTCACCAAATAAAAGGAAAAGAAAAAAGAAGCGAAATTACAATGAGTTTAGAGCATTACGCTGCAGCACAGGTAAATAGTATGAGCAATATAAGACATATTCTTTGTGAATGATTTGATCCTTCGTCATTGATGTTGATCCCCCATCCACAGCATAGATGAATTATAAGCGCCAAACCAAAAGAAATAAACCATAGTACGGCAAGAATGAAACCAGCAGCACCGGTGAATCCAACCGACTGTACGTAGAATGGACGAAACCCAATTAATTAAAAAGCATAACAGAACTGGGAAGCTGATAAGGACAATCAAAATATTAACAGAATTAGGAAGCTTGTTTAAAATATTATCATCTCAGGCTCCTTATTATGCAAGATACCATGATCTTGGACACCATTGTCATAGAAAGACTCGAAATTACGCCAAGAAAAAACAGAGAGAGAAGAATCAAAACCATTCGATGCAAGACACAACAGACGAACAGATGGAACATATTCTACGACACTACAACAATATTCTCAGATGACAAGGGAGATTCAGGCCTCTTACAGCTCCTGTCATCCGAATCTCACATGTCACCATCGAATTAGTGTCAACAACACAACAAATCGTCCATTTGAGGAGGAAATTAATACTGATTAATCAGGGTACTTACGGCCCAATAATGCTGATTTGTGATGTCCCAACCACCTCTGTACTGTCGAAAATGCCTTAGAATATCGGGTCTTCTGGTCCGGTTTGCCGCCAATACAAGAGTGCCCTGATGCGAATCAGTTTCAGGCCCTGGCGCGAGAGCCGCTTGTTCGATTTCGTTCTTCCATGGACCCAAATTATCTCCTCCTGAGAATAACAGAGGAGCATAATTAATTAATTACAAAAGCTTGTTCGAGAAATCACTCAGTCAACAATCATGCAAGTTACGTCACAAAAGAGTATTAGTCTTCTTCACAGAAAGAAAGAAGCATCGCTATTGATTGGCTGCTAAGAAGATCTACCAAACTGGAAAACTTAAAGAGTTTCCATTTCCAGGACACAACAAAATCCAGGGACAAAGACGTTCGATATGAGCTTAATTTTGTCTTACAAGATCCAATTTCTTGAAAGCTCAGCTAAAATGAAGCTTAAAAGTCATAAGCATTTGAACTTTTCAGAAGAAATGATAAGCTCTCGGGCAGCCAAACAAGATCTAAATCCAACCCATCACCGAAAGCAATAAGAAGCAAAATCACGGTGAACGAGAAGAATGTCATGAACGAATCAAAGATGCAGATAATTCCAAGACGAACCTAGAATAAACCTGATGGAATGGCCGGACGAGCCACTTGGAGACGAAGCTGATATTGAGTAACCAATATGGCGAAGAAGAGCAAAAAACGAACACCCATTAGTGGAAGCCGCCTTCATTACGAATTCCCGGCAAGAAGAACACTCAGCACACATGGGTAATAGGCCAACCCGCCATTTAAGGATTATCAGTAGAACCCCAAATCTCAGCACAAGAACCAAACACTAATAACACAGAGCATGTGTGGCTACTGTTAGAATCAGTTAAGCATTGTGGTTAGCTTACTAGGGTTCTACCGACCTGAGGAGAGAGGAAAACCACAGAAATAGAGAGAAAGTCACATGGTGGGGGCAGTGATGATGAAGGCAGATGGGAGGGAAGGGAGGAGAAAAGGCGGGTGTAATTTCAGTGACGGTGGACTAATGAATCTTCTTCCATGGTGGGTGAGTCACCTCTGAAAATTAAAGCATACGTGGAAGCCTTGCAGATCGGTGGTGCCTTCCTGCGCCCCTTCTCGCCTTTTTTCCCCCTTTTCCTTTTTCTTTTATTTTTCTTCTTTTCAATTTCATAAATATATATTTATATATTTATATATGTATGTATAATATTTAAGGTGATATTTTATTAGTGAAAATGAACTAAACAAAAGTGTAGGTAAATTTGCAGTGTACGGTATAAAAAAGTTAATAAGGTTCTTCTCAATAATAATTTTTTAAAAAAAGTTATTATCCAAAAAAATAAAAATGAAATGAAATGAGGACGGAGAATTTATTGATAATTTATCATCAAATTTTTATTTACATTAATATTAATGTTGACATTTTTTTGTGATCATATTTAAATTTAATTCATTAAAACATGTTTATTTTATGAAATAGAAGCAGACAAAGGAAGAAGAGCAAAGTGGGCGGCATCCGGCATGAAAACAGCATTAAGTTTAATTCGAGATAATTTTTAAATAATATAAAGTATTTTATAAAATCGTTATGCGTGTGGCGATTTGGTAATTTGATCTTCACCTAAATTTTAGGAACAAATAAAGCAGAAATGCATCTTTTTCTGATGTTTTAAAGTTAAAAATATAAAATTTAGGAAAGATGATAGCGTGTTGTTGGGTCCACCGTACTGAAGATGCTGTTCCTTTCATCGATTGATAAGAAAAGAATCTGATCAATCGAAGGGGATGGGTCCCACAAGGATGGCGCGTGCAAAGCAATAAGAGTTAGCGCAGGCACGTGACGAGGACCAATAAGGGCTTGTGGGGGCCCACTTTCCTGAGGGGATTAGGTGGGCCCAATGTGGGGCATTGAAAGACAAGAAACATCGTCGGCCGCACCTGATCTTCGCGCTTTTCGCGGCCTTTACTCAGTTTCTCACTCTTTCCTTACGCGGAATCGCTTCCCGCTTCCCTCCCCGCTGCCATACTATTATTCCTCAGTCGTTATCGACCCTTTTTTGAAAAAAATAAAATAAAATAAAATAAAAAGTTAAACTATATAAATAAAAATTAATTAAGAAATAAAGACATAAAATAAATATAATTACTAAAAATTCTCATAACAAGTGAATGATAAGTTTTATTGTGAAAAATTATAATAAGCCACACTATCATTATTAATTATTAAGACTTTTTAGTAATTATTTTTTTTAAAAAAACTTTAGTGATTTTCCCAAATAAATATATAAGTAACGTGTCAGTGAAATCACAATGGACAAAGGTACCATTAAGCAAATTGTTTTTTATGTACTGACATTAATGTGATTGAGGGATAAAAAAAAAAAGTCTAGTCAACCAGAATAACTCAATACAACATCAATAGCAGACTAGATGCCCAAAAAAAAAAAGGCAAGGTTTAGAAGATTGCTTATTCACCCATATAAAAGTTTGGATTTCATTATAAACAAGAAAATTGTAGAAAAGCATCAAGATTGCATAAAAGGCTTTTTTTTTTTAGTAAGCAATAAGTGTGTTTTTTTTTTTGAGTGAGCAATAAGTGTGTCTTTAATTTTTAACATTCCTCCTATGGCTTAACTAGCCTTTGTAGAAAAGCATTAAGATTGCATAAAAGCCTTGCCAATTACAAATTTCTGTGAAATAATGAAAGTATCCTTGGAATCTTAAATTATTTGTTTCAGTTTGCTAATGGAACTTTAGTCAAGAGTCATATTTCATTTGGAAGGTGTTTTGTGTGAAACTAAATCATAATTTTAAAAGTGATTTTTTGACATACGAAATAAGTATGTGAGATGAGTTTTATCTTAACTCACATAAAAATACTTTTTAAAAATATTTTTTTGTCGTAAAATATAATTGATGCAATGTCCCATAAAGCCATGAAAATTAAAAAACAAAAAAAATGTTGGTTTGATGTGATCATGTGATGGAGATTGTAAGAATCCCTAAAGTAGTAGGTTTTCTCCAAAATTAAAATTAAATTAATGAAATTGATGAATAGTACAAAAAGAAAGCCACCTTTGAAAGATTAATGTCACATGGTAAGTGAGTGTGAGCACGTGACACCACGGGCTACTTCATTCCCTGGCGTCCGCTGGTTTCTTAGTTGTTTTGTTGATGTTGGTTAGAACTAACACAAAGCATCTAATAACATGTACCACTTTATGGTTTTGTGTCAAATTAGGTAATAATTACATTTTCAAGAAAAAAAGGAATTAGGTCATAATTATTGAATGGCATTGATTTAGGGACTAATATTTAAAGATTTTAAGTAACGCGCATGATAGTAAATTTTGTTGTTATAGCTTTTTATACGATCAAACATTAAAAAAAAAGGCAAAAATTTCATTTTAGGACAGGCAATTAATATTAATGAATCTTAAAACATTTCAAAACTTCAGTCAACCCCTAAAATCAAAATGAAATTAAAATTTAAGGATAAAATAATAATAATATCCCTCCTTTTAGTTTTTTTTAAAAATAAATATTAATTGTCATCGGAGTTCTAGCTACCAGCACTCAAGTGGCCACTGCTGAATTTTTGTTGTGAATGCTGAATTTGAGTTGTAAATTACTAAATTTTTATTATAAATCATTAAATTTTACTTGTTCATTCATACTCAAATACTTACATTTGGAGTTGTGAATTCTCCTATGTTTCTTATGAATCACCAAATTTGGGTTGTAAATTTATAAATTTTTATTGTAAATTTTCGAATTTCATTTATTCATTTACACCTAAATATTTGCATTTGTGTTTGTGAATTTCATTGTGTTACTTGTAAATCGTCAAATTTTTATTGTAAATTGCTGAATTTCATTTGTCATTTACCTTAAGACACTTGCATTTGTTTTGTTATATATATTTTTTCTATGCACTATATGACTAAATGGCTTGTTGACTTGTGATCACATTACTTTTGGTATGCCAATGGGTTATAGGTTCAAACCCCCTAACCAACTTATTTTAGAAAAAGTATCCTCCAACAATCGGAGTTCTGACTTCTGATGACGACCACATGAGGATCGGTAGTCGAACCTCTGACCTCTTATAGCCGGAACTTCAGCAACAATTAATATTTGTTCTTTTTTTCAAAAAAGAGAGATATTATTGTAATTTGTCCCTGGGGGTTGACTGAAATTTTAAAATATTGAGAGTTGACTGATATTAATTACTCACACTGGTCCTAAAATAAAATTTTTCCAAAAAAAAATTCACCTTGACTTGGCAGGCAATATTAAAATTCATAAAATTTGACGTTATTTTACATTTTACCATAAAATCATAAGATTTTTCTTTTTGAGAAATATAGTAAAACCATATTATAAAATCATTGCTTTACATATAGAGCCGAAAATGAGTTATATCATATTTTTTATAGCTTGCAAATTTTATATTATATATAGATCTAAGTATAATAGTAAAATCTTGAACCAGCACGCATCAATTTTAATGGAAATGACCATAGCCACTAAGACGTAAATCTCAAGTTTAAAATGCAAAAAAAAAAAAAAAAATTGGGATAATTACTTCCATTTAGAGACGTAGGTATGTTAAATTTTGTTCAACTGACACTTGAAAAGAAGATGACTCATGTTATCTAAAGACGAGAGTACAGATATTAAGTCCGCCACAACTATGTCAGGGAAAAATTTAGAAGAATTACTATAAAATCCTAAATAAAGAATATAATCATTAAAAAGTTTTAGTGACCACATAAGTAGTATGTAATAATAAGTTTTAAAATAGTAAATAATAATTGTTCACTTGCTATTAAGACCTTCTGATAATTGTTTTCTTATCTTGTGCTCTCATTATAATTCTCCCACGAAATTTTCTAAAAAGTAGTCCTAATATTTATTTTACAATACATGTGTATATGCAAAGAAAAGTAATCAATATTGATCTGTTAACTCTAAGTTAAAAATTATAAAGTACATATTATACTCATGTGTTTCACTTTGTGAATTTTAATATTTTTTTAGGCGACAATTTAGTAGGCGCCTATGCGGTTTAAAGATGTTTCAGTACCCTTCAACACATCCGACGAAATTGCAGCGATCCAACAAAAAAACAAAAAATGACAACCCTTGCGCAGGGATGACCCGCACAAACCGAGAAAGAAGACATTGGAGTCCCTAGACTTTTATTTGTACCAGCTCATTTCGCAAAGTTTGTATATCTAGATAAAAATAAAAATGACAAAATCATTGGGTTATTTTGGTAACTTGATTATTGGAATTTTCCCCTCAAGAGGACTATTCTACTTATACTAGGGGATGTTTGGATAAAAATTAAACAATAGTTTTAAAATTAATTTTACAGCATACAAAGTAAATATATAAAAGAATTTGTTTCGATTTACGAAAAAATATTTTTACAAAGCACTTTTGATGATATCTAAACAATCTTTAGGTCATGAACTATTACATGGCTCCAAAATCCAAAACTTTTATGTTTTTTTAATTGATTATTGATAATACTACCTCTGATCATAATTATAAGACATCGTTTATAGTTTACAAACAAGGTCTTATGATTAGATACGGAGGTAATAGTATTTTACTTTTCCTGATTGACCATAAACAAAATAAAGGAAGGATCATAACTTGGATGTTAATGAAACTGTGGTGGTTGGGAAACGCATGTACAAGGGTTTAATTTTCCAGACAAACGTAAGTGCTGGGTTTTAGAATTTCTAGTCAGTTGGAGAAAATACTTTTAATAAAATAAAAATGAAAATAAAAGAAAAATTAGAATGAGATTGGATACTGAAAAACTGTGATTGGTATGCAGATGAAAGGAAGGCTCAAAGGCATGTGCGGGCGTTATAATTGTCAATTGTCAATTTCAGAACATAATAATTAATTTCCGATGCTAAATTCTAAAATTGTTAATTTCCTATACCAGATTATGGTTACTAAAGTTTAGTATAGGAAATTGACAAATAATTTAATGAAATTAATAAATTAATTATAGTGATGAAAATTCTTCTTTCTTGTTCTCTTTTTTTTTTTGCTTTTTAAAGCTCTGGACTGGAGGTCTTTCAGTTTTCATAGCATAACTAGGGATAATTTTGACAATATACATATATTTTTATATAGAACAGTAGCTTTTCATAATTTCTTTTCTTTTCTTTTTTGTTTGGCCAAAGTTTTTCATAATTTCAAAGATTTGGAGGCTGTGAAGAAACTGGTAAGATTTCACATGCCAAATGTTGATGAGTTTTCAAACACGAGAATCACAAGCAAGTTTTCTTCATCAGTCGCACCTTGTTATAATTCTTTTGATATAATTATGTGATATTTGTATAACTAAATTAGATATAAAAGTTGACCATAATCAATATTAGTTTCAGCATGACACTTAAAGTCCTGAAAAATAAATTTAATAATAGTTAGTTCTCAAAGAATAGGTTAAAAAAGGGTAACTACTTAAAAATATAATTCAAAGAGATGAAAATATATTAATTTTAGTTGTGAATTAGGTATTATGTTTTGCCATCATTTGTAGATTAGGTATTAAAGTAAACAATCTCTTCTTTTTATTCATCAATTGAAGATAAATTGGTCTTTTACTCAGGGAGACATATGCTTAAAAAAAATTAGTTTGCCACAATATTAATGTTTCACACAAGTTTTATGTTTTGATAAATATAAGATACTTTTCTCAAACTACTTCTATTGATTATATATTTTAAAGGAGGATTTTCACATAAGGTATTTTTCATAGTATTTAATTAGAAGAGATATTTTAAAGAAAGCGGTATATATTTTCAATAAATAATTAACTCAATTAATTTATTTAATTTTCATAAATTAATTATTACTTAAGATGCCATGGAGCAATAAGATTTTGGTTCATTGAAAAAATCAATTTGGACCAAAAGAACAAGCATTTATGGGTCAAAGTCAAGTCTCAACCCAGGTAAAAAAGAAACAAAAGAGAGTCAAGTCTCAATTTGACGAGGGAGGGGGAAAAAGTCAAGTTTGACGGGGTGGCAAAACTTGACTTTAATAACTTGGCTACTACGAAAAAGTGTTATAAAATCATAAATAAAAATATAATTATAAAAATTTGCACTTGTTGCTTAATGAATGATTATCAAATGTTGCTTAATACAATTCCCACTGAGCTACTCACATTTGATATCTTGAATAAGATTTCTTTGAATAAAAAGATATTTATGCGTAACAAAACTGTTGCCTAACAAAACTGGTGGGCTAGGTCTAGTGAAATGGGTTGGATTTTTTCCCTACCAGATGAGGGAAAAAATTGTTGGGCCTGGGTAGTGAAGAAATCCAGCCGACTGCTTTTTGTGTTTTTCCATTTTTTATGAGATACAAATGAGCTAAGTTGGAAGAAACGTATGAAAATTTTAATGGTGCTAAATAATATTTTTTTTGCCATGTAGGATAATTATTTGATGACTCAAAATAAGTTACACATAAAAGGAATTAAGTTACGAAATGTGAAAATATTAGTGACTATGTTATAAGTGAGTTAAAAATTGAGAAACTAAGTTATAAGTAAGTCAAAATACAAAAGACCAAAAAATTATTTTTTTCTCTAATATTCTAGTGTGTATATATATGTATATTGCTAAGATATTGTAGGTCAACATTTATATATTTTTATAATAATGAAAAGGTGGTGGAATTAAATTTCACCTTAACAGGCCTTGCTTAAAAATTCTTAGCTGCTAACACAGGAGCTCCAACCGTTGGCGGTTGTAACAGCCAGTGGAGAGATTTTTCCTTTTTTTAAAAAAATTTTATATGAAAACAATTAAGTCATTTTATAGAAAGAAAATTAACTCAGAATGATAGCTAAAATTTTCATAAAAATCAAAACCATTTAAAAAAAAAAGAGAAAAATACTTTAACCCCTTTGCATTTTATCTTAATTACACGTATCTTTTCTTTATTTTAAAAATATAAACTTAAATTTAAGTCGTTCAACTTGTTAAAAATATTTTTAAAAATATTTAAATAAATTTTATTTACTGGTCCACTCTTCATCATATGAAATTCCTAATCTTATCTAAAATTATTTTGAAGAATTTAGTAATTATTATAAAACTAGAAGAAATTAGAAAACTAGAGAGTAGAAAGAAAAACAAGAGATAGAAAAGATAATGACCTTTTTATTATTCACTTTCTTTCATGGTCCAAATGCCTTATGCATAGCTTCTATCTATAGGCCTCCAACATTAAAGTCCTATACTAGGATTACAAACGAATAAAGAATATTATAATGTCATTAACAACGAGAAACTCTTCCCAAGTCATTCATTAGAGATGTTATGTAGTTATGACACTTGAAGGTGAGGAATCTTATAAGAATTCTAAGGGTTAGGGTTATAGGCATCCACTCATGTGATATTCATAATACTCCCCTTGATGTTTATAATGAATATTGTGCCTGATTAAAACCTTACTAAAAAAAACCCATTGGGATAAAAACCTAGCGAAAGAAAATGAGTACACAATATTTACTTCCCCTAATGATAACATCATTTTATGTCTTTAAGTTTGTGCATTCTAATACCATACACTAACTTCTTAAATGTTCTACTCGGTAGTGTCTTGGTAAACAAATTAGCAAGGTTGTCACATGAGCGAAGTTGATGAACATCTATATCACCACTTTTCAAAGGATCATGAGTGAAAAAGAACTATGTAGAAATATGTTTTGTTCTATCTCCTTTGATACACATTCTTGACTTGTCCCATGAATTGCAATTATTTCCGTATGATTCAATAAGGTAGCTAGTAAAGTTTGTTTCGTTGAACGCCATGAAATAGTTGTACCCCCACAAATAAATAAGTCTCCTGTTTGAGACTTGCCTTTATATGGATCTGATAAAAATCCTGTATTTGCATAGCCAATTGATTGTGATTCTAATTCATTAAAGTAAAATAATCCCATATCAATTGTCCCTCAAAGATATCGAAATATATGCTTAAGTCCATTCCAATGGCTTCTTATTGGGGAAGAACTAAATCTTACCAATAAACTAATAGCAAATATAATATCAGGTTGTGTTGAATTAGCAAGATACATTAATGCACTTATGGTACTAACATATGGTACTTTAGGACCAACAAGTCCTTCCTCATCTTCTTGAGGGTGAAAAGTATCCTTATCCTTATCAAGTAATCTTACAACTATAGGAGTAAGTAATGCATGTGTTTTATCCATATAAAATCACTCTAATAGTTTTTAATTATAAGTTGATTAATGGAGGAAAATTCCATTTGCTAAGTGCCCAATTTGCAAGCCAAGGCAAAACTTTGTTCTTCTAAGATTTTTCATTTCAAATTTTTTTCTTTAAACAATCAACCACTTTTTGAAACTCTTCAAGAGTTCTAATTATATTTAAATAATCCACATAGATAGCAATTATAACAAACTCTAATCTTTTTTTTTTTATAAAAACACATGGGTAAATTGGATCATTTTTATAACATTCTCTCAATAAATATTTACTAAGTCGGTTATACCACATTCTTCTAGATTGTTTTAATCCATATAATGAATTGCATAATTTTCTCGGAAACTCCTCCATGTTTCTAGAAATTTAAATTCTTCAGGGATTTTCATATAAATTTCAGCATCTAAAGAACTATATAGATATGCTGTAACAATATTCATTAGACACATTTTAAGTTTTCTATGAACTGCCAAAACAATTATATATCTTAAAGTAATTACATCCACCACAAGAGAATATGTTTCTTCATAAACAATACCAGATCTCTGTGAAAACTCTTGTGCTACAAGCCGTGCTTTATATCTAATGGTATTATTTTTTTATTTCGTTTGCGCATAAAGACCCATCTATACCCAACTGGTTTTACACCATTTGGTATGTGGACTACAGGTCCAAAAATTTCATGTTTTGAAAGTGAATTTAACTCTGCTTGAATTGCATCTTTTCATTTTGGCCAATCATCTCTATATCTACATTCTTCAATTGGTGTAGGTTCAAGATCCTCATGTTGATTAATTATTTCAATAGTAACATTATATGAAAAAAATATTGTCGACAACTATATTTTCTCAGTTCCATCTTTTTTCTGTAGTAACATAACTTATCGAGATCTCTTCATTATTTTCAGATACCTGGGCCTCTTTTGAGGTCTTTTGATTAGTTAAGTTTTGGTCTTCTCCTATATAACTTGCTCTCTCAATTTGACTATCATGACTATTATGATTATTCACTCCTTTTTTTTTCTTTTTAGGAATTTTATCTTTAGAACTGATTGGTCAACCCTGCTTCAAGCTTGGTTTGGTATCACTTGTGCTTTCTAGTTGTCCTGCTAAGACATTAATTCTAATTGGAGCATTTTCAGTTGGAGTGTGAGATTTAGTAATTCTCTTAGGGTAAATAAATGCATCTGGTAGTTGATTTGCAATGTTTCACATTGTTATGTATGAGGATGTAGATGAGATAATGATAATGCTCTCTATGTGATTTCTTTATCCAGCTGCTTATTACCTCCCCCTAATATTAAGAAAATTGTCTCATCAAAATAACAATCGTCAAAACATGCCGTAAACAAATCTCCCATTAATGATTCTAAATACTTGATTATAAACGGAGATTCGTAGCCAATATATATCCCTAATCTTCTTTGAGATCCCATATTTGTGCATGTGGTGGAGCGATAGAGATAAATACTGCACATCTAAAAATTCTAAGATGGGAACTATTTGGCTCTCGACCAAAAGCCAATTGTAATGAGGAGAATGCATGATAACTTCTTGGCCTGATATGTATAATTGTTGCTGCATGTAAAATTGCATGTCCCCTCACTGAAATGGGAAGTTTTGTTCTTAAAAACATTGATCTAGCAATCAATTGGAGGCATTTAATGAATAGCTCTACTGGGTCATTTTGAGTGTGGATATAAACACAGATTTTTCTACTGTTATTCAATTGTCATGTAATAATTATTAAAAACTTAAGATGAAAACTCACTAGCATTATTAAGATGAATTGTCTTAATTTTATGGTTTGGAAACTATGCTCTTAATCAAATTATTTTAGCAAGTAATCTAGCAAAATGCTAAATTACGTGTTGATAATAAACACACATGGGACTATCTTGTAGACATGTCTATTAAAACCATAAAATATTTGGATGGTTCACATGGTGGATGGATAGGTCCATATATATATCTCTTTGGATACACTCTAGAAATGCAGAAGACTCAACCCCTACTTTTGGCAATGAAGGCTTATAATTAATTTGCCTTGAGAACAAGCAATACATAAAAATATTTAAATTGAATAATCTTTTGCTCTTTAAAGAGTGTCTATGTGAATTTTCAATAATTTTTTTGCATCATAGTTGATTCGGGAGGATCCAACTGGTCATGCCAAACAATAAATGCATTTTTATCAGTAAACTTCTGGTTTACTGTAGCATTTGTCTCAATTGTACTAATATTTGTATAGTACAAACTAGAATATAGTGTCGGTAATTTTTCCATGACACATTTTTCTCTATTTTTTACTCCCTCCGTTCCTTATTATAAGAGACAAATAACCAAATGTTCGTTGATAAAAAAAACAGTTAAAATTAGTTGAGGACAATTAATGTGTAAAAAGTGAATGTTTTTTCCAACAATACCCCTATTAATAAG